>NW_008677856.1:0-7465 GCF_000695815.1 Acanthisitta chloris | reverse complement strand
TGGCCCAGATGCCAAAATCTCCACCTCCCAGCACAAGCTGTGCTGGAGACTTGCCGAGTTCTAACCTCACCGTGCCTCAGTTTCCCTCCGTGTAAACTGAGCTCAGCACTGAACCAGGAGCAGCCCCATGGGCTTGGATTTGCACCTAGCTCCAAGTAGCTATGCTGGATTTTTTACCCCCTTTGCAGCCCACTCAGCAGCGCAGCGGGAGCAGTTCTGGGTGCCCTGGTGGTCCCGGTGCCGCCGCAGCTCGCGCGGGGCGGTGGGCACAGGGCTGGGCACGGCAGCTCCGCTGGCTGTGGTGTCACTGGCTCCTTGGCACGGGATGTGCCACTGGCAAACAGAGCTGTAAAGCGAAACGTGAAACTTGGCCGTGCCCCAGCGGCCTGGGCCGGTGAGAACCGCTCGGCGCGGTTTGTTCGGCACTCCCAGGTAAATAAACACGCGCTCGCCAGCGCGGGCCCCGCGCCAGCCACGGAACGGACTCCTTTCTTTTCTGCTGGGGTCTGGAGGCTCTGGGCTGCTGCTTCAGGCAGAGTTAGGGCGATTCAGGCTGCAGAGCCCTTCCTGCCCTTGCCCTGTACAGCTTCCAGCCCTGGAAGGGGTTTGGGAGCTGTGAGTGCCTCCTTGTCTCCAGACATCTGCTGTCCTGTTCCAGTTCCCAAAGCCTGGAGCTCTGTGTCTGCACTTCCTGCCCCCCATCCTGGGGGAAAAACAGGCAAATCAGGGCAATCTGCAGAGCAGATCACTGGAAGCTTTGCAGCCCTTCCTGTGCCCTTCCTGTCCTCAAAGTGCTTCCTTTAGGACCTGAAATGCAGCTGGTGACACAGATTTTGGGAGTGGGTGCTCGTGGTGTCCAGCACTGGTGACCCAGGCTCCCCTGGCCATGGACACAGAGGAACAGCAGAGTGTCCCAGTGGAGTGGGCACTGCAGGGCAGCAGCTGTGTCCCATGGGGGCCGTGGCAAGGGATGTGGAGATGTCCCAGACTCTTCCCTCCTGGATCCCTCCCGGCAGGATCCTCTCCTCCTTCGCTGCAGCTGGGCTTCATCAGTACTTCTTCTCCCCCTGAAGTTTTCCTTCCCAAATAGCACAACCATTTCCGATGGGAACACTTCTAATCAGGAGTCCAAGAAGTGGAGTAATTCCTGGACTCATTATTTATCCTGATTTAAAGCTGATGCACCAGCCAGTACTCAGTGACGTGACCTCCACCAGTCCCTCCGTGTCTCCCTCGGATCTCCAACACCAGATGGGGTTGTGGTGGGATGGGGGGACCATCTCCCAGTGGTGTCCCAGAGGAGCCCCTTGGTGAGGACATGCTGTGGCTGCTGCAGCCTCACTCTGCCTTCTCTGCTCCCAGATTGCCTCTTCAAAGTGTGTCCCATGAACCGCTACTCTGCCCAGAAGCAGTACTGGAAGGCCAAGCAAACCAAGCAGGACAAGGACAAGATCGCAGATGTGGTGCTGCTGCAGAAGCTCCAGGTGAGCAGGGGTAAGGGACTGTCCTGCCCAGAGCACTCAGTCCCCCAGGGCTGGGTGGGTGATCCATCCAGACCTCTCATGATGCTCTTTGGGGATGAGAGGGGATGTCCACCTGCCTTTCCCCCATGCCCAGATGCTGCTGTCTCACCCTACTGATGCTCCCTGTGCCAAGGGGCTGTGTCAGAGTGGGCAGAGGAGCTCTGTGAGCACAGCCCTGCACTCCCCAGTGTCTCGGGGTGCAGGAGGGAGCTCTGCAGCCAGGACATGCTCCAAAGGGCTGTAGAAGGGAAAGGCTCCTGTTGACTTCCCTGGGGTTTGGACAGGGCCCACGTTAAACATTGCATAATGGCCTCAGACAGCTGGCGAGGCCTCGTGGATGATTCATAAAAGCAAAGCTGAGGAGAGAGTCACTAAATCATCTCATCAGCCCCAGCCCCACCATCCCCAGCTCTGCCCTGGGGTCTGAGCAGTGCCAGGACAGGGTGCCCTGCCCTGGTTCAGAGGTGCTGGGCCAGGGTCGGTGCCTCCTGCCCTGCCCAGCCCGACGTGGTCTCTGGAGTATGGAAACACCATTTTCCTGCTCCCGTTACACTGGGACTTGTAACATTGCAGCTGTGCTGGCCACGGCTGGACCCAGAGGCTCATTTCTGAGCCTGATTGATTGCACCTTGGTTAGGGTTTGTCTTAGAGAGGTTCTGCCATTTCCTCTCTCTCTCTCTGCTCCCGGTGTTCCCGCGGTGTCCTGCCCAGCTGCCCGCGGTGCCATTCCGAGCTGTGCTCCTCACTCTGTTCTGAGTGGGTTTAAAGCTCTGTTTTCTCGGCTGACTAACCATAGGTGCAGTGCACACAGGCTGTGAGGGCTTTCCTTCCTTCTGCTGATGGCTCTTGGTCCTCCCTGCTGCCCACCCATGGGTGTCCCTGACTCCCCATCCTTGTGCCTGGGGACAGATCCCGTCCCATCCCAGGCACAGACTGGGAACATCATCCCCATCGACTCACACGCTCGAGGCAGCCAGTCCCAGCCCCACTGGCTCTGGGCAGGGGAGTTGCTGAGATCTGGATGGAGATGTAGGACGCGCCGCGGTGCCGAATCTCTCGCTGGAGCTGCATTGCTCCATGAGGTTGTTGTTAAACTCCCAGAGCCACATCAGTGCAGGATTTCTTGGCAGCAGGTTTGTTTTCCTGATGGCAGCAGCCACCACTGCAGGGCTCACATCCCCAGGTGGCTGTGTGGGGATGGATTGTTACCCCAGGTGGCACCCAGAGCTGTGTGGGGATGGATTGTTACCCCACGTGGCACCCAGAGCTGTGTGGGGATGGATTGTCACCCCACGTGGCACCCAGAGCAGCCTGGGGATGTGTGCCAGGTGCATTCAGAGCTCTCACCTGCTTGGGCACTCCCAGACTCACTGCCCTATCCTCCCAGTGCCAAGCCATGATTCCAGATGTTTCCCAATTCCTCTGCCCTCAAGAGAAAGGGAGTGAAATCGGGGTGGGAAAGGGGAGATGCTGTCCCAGCTCCATCCCTCGTGCTGTTTCCCATCCCAGCTGGGGGGAACACGAGGCTGGCACTGCCCGGGCTGTGCCCAGGCTGGCGCCGGGGGCCGGCGCACCCTCCTCATTCCCAGACAGATCTGCTGCAGGAGCAAGTTCCTGCCTTGCTCCACATGTGTCAACATCACATCACTGCTTTGACTGCCAGAGACACTGCACAGATAATGTCTGTGGTTTTGCAGAGGGGCTGAAAGTGGTGCTGAGTGATTCACATGTGGGGACCTATCCTGCCACATCCACTGCAGCAGGTCTGGACCTGCTCCATCTCCAGGCATGGCACTGCTGGCACTCCTCGGGCTCGTTGGTTTCAGTGCTGCCAGGACCCCCCAGGAGCCCCCAGTCCCCACGGGGGGCTGGGATGGGTGTGTTGCTCCAGTCCTCAGCCTGTGCACAGAGTCCCCGTTCAGTGCTGCCCTGTAAGACCTGCTGAGGTTTGTGGGAAATTTGCTGCTGGTTTGTCCCTGTCCTAATTTTTAAAGTCCTCAGTTTAAAGCTCATGTGGATTTCCTAGTGCTGCTCAGGGCCAGACCATGGTTCTGGGCTGAGCCCTTGGACCCTGAGGACTGTGCTGTAGCTCTGGGGCACACAGATGCTGATGCTGCATCCCAGCCCGTCCCATCCCCCTGACAGCTGAGGGTGCAGGTGACCTCTCTGGGGCTCCCAGCGAGGGAGGAGAGTTCTGCTACACTCAGCTCTTCTCCTTTTGGCTCAGCATGCAGCCCAGATGGAGCAGAAGCAGAATGAGACGGAGAACAAGAAGGTGCATGGGGACGTGGTGAAGTATGGCAGCGTCATACAGGTACGACACTCACCCCCCTCAGGGCTCCAGGAGCTTTGGGGGATGCTGGAAGGGACTGGTGGGATCACTCTGGGGGCTGCACTGCCACAGCTCACCCAGCATTTGCTCCTCCAGCTCCTGCACATGAAGAGCAACAAGTACCTGACGGTGAACAAGCGACTGCCGGCGCTGCTGGAGAAGAATGCCATGAGGGTGACACTGGATGCCACTGGCAACGAGGGCTCCTGGCTCTTCATCCAGCCTTTCTGGAAGCTGAGGAGCAACGGGGATAACGTGAGGAGCCCCTAACTGACATTGTACAGAGAGCACCCTGCCAGGGCTCTCTCCCCTCCCTGGTCTCATCCTCGCTCCCTGTTTCCCATTTTGCTCCTCAGGTAGTCGTGGGAGACAAAGTCATCCTGAACCCTGTCAATGCTGGGCAGCCACTGCACGCCAGCAACTACGAGCTCGCTGACAACGCTGGCTGCAAGGAGGTACAGGGCTGGGCTGCCAGGCCAGGCACCACCTTCAGGGCTTGCCTCTTGGTTTTCCTTCTTCCTTTTTCCCTTGTCCCAAGGATCATGACCCCGCTCTCCTGCTCCTTAGGTGAACTCAGTCAATTGTAACACCAGCTGGAAAATCAACCTGTTCATGCAGTTCTGTGACCACATGGAGGAAGTGCTGAAAGGGGTAAGGAAGGAGGTTTGGCTGCTGGGGACTTGGCAGGCTCCAGGGGGGACGTGGCCCCGGTCCCCTGCGAGGGCAGGACGTGTGAATAGCCACTTGGCTCTGTGACAAGTGCAGGAGAGAGGTCCTGCCTTAAGGACCTTCATTTCAGGGAGAATTCCTCGCTTGAAGAGCAGAACAGCAAGCTGGAGAGGGATATTTTTAGTGCCTGCTGGCAGCAGGTACCCAAGGGCACGAAATTAGCCTCTGCCTCGGTGTACTAAATTGGCTGCCGAGGACAGCCCGGGGCCCACGCAGTGCCAGCAGTGGCTTCTCGCTGTGAGCACAATTCTCAGCCTGCAGCAGGGCTGGCTGTTGCCTGGGAAAGGAACTTTCCCTGCGGAGCTATTGTTCAGGGCCGAGGTCCTCCAGGAAGCAGCTGGATGGATGTGGATTGCTATGATCTTACAGACCTTGTCCCCAGGCACCACACTTATCCCTGGCTTCCCACATCATCCTTCCCGGGGTGCTAATGCCTTACAGAGGTCAGTGAGCAGAGTCTCTGCCCACTCCAGGGGTGTAAAGTGATGTGTTCACATCCATTTAGCTCCTGGGGGTGAGAGCAGAGGAGTGACCTGCAGGAGTGAGCAGAGCGGCAGCAGTGCATGGTACCCTGTGCCCATGCAAGGTGCCCTCCCTGGACTCAGAGGAGAATTTGTGCTGCCTGAGGCAGCTGTTAGCACAGCTCAGGTAGGTAGGACAGGAAGAGGTGACAGAGCCCTGCAGTCCAGCAGGTCCCACGGGAGCTGTGCTCTGCCCTGGACTGTGTATGGGGAATCCCATCCCCTTTGCAGGGTGTGGGTTACAGGAGGAGTTACCTCAGCCTGTAGGAGAGTCATGGAAAAATTACTACACTGAAAAGTGGTTAAACTTTGGAACAGGCTCCCCAGGGCAGTGGTGGAGTCACCATCCCTGAAGTGCTCAGAAAGCAAGGAGACTTGGCACTTCACTGTGTGGTTTAGTTGACATGGTGGTGTTCATTCAAAGGTTGGACTTAGTCATCTTGTAGGTCTTTCCCAGCCTTAATGGTACCATGATTCTGTGTCCCTGGGGCTCACCACTGTGTCCTGGTGCAGGGGGATGTGGTGATGCTCTTCCACGCCGAGCAGGAGAAGTTTCTCACCTGTGACGAGTACAAGGGCAAACTGCACGTGTTCCTCCGCACCACGCTGCGGCAGTCGGCCACCTCGGCCACCAGCTCCAACGCCCTGTGGGAGGTGGAGGTGAGCAGGAGGGGATGGAGAGGGTGTTTGGAGGGTCTGGGGTGTCCCAGTCCCTCAGCCCCCCGTGCTGCCAGCTGAGCTGTCCTCTCCTCACTCCCAGGTGGTCCATCACGACCCTTGCCGCGGGGGAGCTGGGCACTGGAACGGCTTGTACCGCTTCAAGCACCTTGCCACGGGCAACTACCTGGCAGCAGAGGTAAGGGGGTGAGCAGAGGGGTGCAGGAACATGGGGAGCTGGTGCCACCCCTTGCAAAGACAGTGCCCACCTTGGGCAGGGCAGTGTTGCCTCCGGGCCCTGCAGTTTGCTTTTGGAGCCCCTACAGCTCCTCCTTGCTCACAGGGGACATTGTCACCCGAGCTGTGGTTTCATTTCCCTGTTCGTGGGGCCAGGCCTTCCCCCCTGAAATCCCCCACCCCATGGGGCAGGGGTTCACCTGCCAAAACGGCTGTTCCTGGCTCCTTTTCTGGCTGAGGGCAGGAGGGGATGGTTGGGGCTTCCCTTCGTGCTCCCACCCTGTGCCAAGGACCGACTGGCACAACCCAGCGCAGTGGAAGTGGGAGGTGACTCATCCTGCTGTCCTTGCCGGGGGAGGGTGGGGACAAAATCTGGGTCTGGAAACACCATCTGCCAAGTGTTTTCACTCCCCTTTAAGGCCAGCTCAAGGCCTTCTGACAGAGGCGCAGAGGAGTTGCTGCACTTAGATAATGTGGTTAATTTGACCCCAGTGAGCTGCCATGACCAAGGGCTGTGCTGGGGAACAGGGAGATCCTGTGGGTATCGTAGGACACCACGTGCCAAACTGTGCCCTAGATGGAGAAGACACCAAAGGGCAGTCCCAGGGCCCCTCCACTGCTGTAGGATGGGAAACAGCAAATACTGGGGCTGTGAAATGGGTCCTTTGAACACAAAGACACTCGGGTGGTTTGCAGAGGGAAGAGCATCCCAGACTGATCCCCATCCTGGGCTGGTGCTGCTCACTGGGAGCTCAGCCTGGGGCCTCCAGGGAGTCACAGTGAGCTCGTGTTGCTGCCACAGAGCCCAGATCTGCTCCCTGGGGCTCTGCCCGTCCTGCTCACGGGGCCAGAGCACAGTGCCCTCCCTGGGTGCAGATCACATCCTCCAGCCCCACCTGGGCAGGTTTCCTCTCTGTCACGAGCTCAAGGAAGGCAGGAGTAGGGAGAATGCCCCGTGCCCAGGGCTTTGGAGGGACCAAGTGGGAGGACTGCCAGCTGTGTTTCATCTCCCTCTTTAACTTTTCAGGAAAACCCAAGTTATAAAGGAGACGTGGCTGAGCCCAAAGCAGTGCCCACGGTGAGCTGTGTGCAGCCTCGCTGCAGAACCGCTGCTGCCGCTGCCTGAGACCATGCCAGCTCTTAGCTCAGCCAGGGCCTGAAGGCAATGCCCCAAACCAGAGCCTGCTGTGGGACGTGCCCACGCCTGGTGCCAGGGCTGTCCCGCGGCCAGCACAGCAGTGTCCCCTGTCCCGCTCGGTGCAGTGACCCTGCTGAAGTCTGGCAGAGGGTCCCCATGCATGCTGGCCCCCCAGGCCACGGGCAGTGCTGGTAGATGAGAGAGGCAGATGTTCAGAGGGTTTCTCTCTGCTGCTGCAGAGGTCTGGGGTCTCGTAGCTCAGGTGCATCCCGCCGTGCTTGTGCTCTGCAGCGCTCGTGCGTCTCCGCGAGGCTCAGCCCTGTGCCCA
>NW_008677855.1:0-382 GCF_000695815.1 Acanthisitta chloris | reverse complement strand
TGGGAGGGGACTGGGAGGTGGTTGAGAGTTCTGGAGGTGCTGGAGAACAGTGGGAAGGACACTGGGATGCTCCAGGCTCTAATGGGACATACTGGGATCTACTCTGAGAGAACTGGGAGGGATTGGGTTGCAATATTCCCCCTCATTCTTTCCCCCAGTGTCCCCCAAGGCTCTCCCAGTGTCCCCAGAGCTCCCCAACCTATGTCCTCAGTGTCCCCTGATGTCCCCAGTGCCCCCCAATGCATCCCATGTCCCCCTCCCATGTCCCCAGCACTTCTAGTGCTCCCAGTGCCCCCCCATGTCCCCAGTGCCCCCCATGTCCCTAACACCTCCAGGGCCCCCGATGTCCCCCTTGTCCCCAACACCTCCAGTGCTCCCAGTG
>NW_008677854.1:2292-4999 GCF_000695815.1 Acanthisitta chloris | reverse complement strand
TAGAGACCCCAGAGAAGGTGTGAAGGCCCAGAGAAGGTGTAAAAGCTCCAGACAAGGTAAGGAAGCTCCAGAGAAGGTGAAGAAGTCCCAGAGAAGGTGTGAAGGCCTCAGAGAAGGTGTAGAAGTCGCAAATGAATGAATGTGTGAAGTCCCTAGAGGTGTGGAAGTCTCAGGGAAGGTGTGAAGGCCCCAGAGAAGGTGTGAAGACCTCCAAGAAGGTCTGAAAGACCCAGAGATGTTGTAGAGACCCCAGAGAAGGTGTGAAGGCCTCAGAGAAGGTGTAGAAGTCGCAAATGAATGAATGTGTGAAGTCCCTAGAGGTGTGCAAGTCTCAGGGAAGGTGTGAAGGCCCCAGAGAAGGTGTGAAGACCTCCAAGGAGGTCTGAAAGACCCAGAGATGTTGTAGAGACCCCAGAGGTGAAGGCCCCAGAGAAGGTGGGGAGGTCCCAGAGAAAGTATGGAAGCCCCAGAAAAAGTGTAGAAGCCCCAGAGAAAGTGAGGAAGCCCTAGAGAAGGTGTGAAGGCCCCAGAGAAGGTGTAGAAGTTCCAGATGAATGAATGTGTGAAGTCCCTAGAGGGGTGCAAGTCTCAGGGAAGGTGTGAAGGCCCCAGAGAAGTTGTGAAGACCTCAAAGAAGGTCTGAAAGCCCCAGAGAAGATGTAGAGACCCCAGAGAAGGTGTGAAGGACCCAGAGAAGGTGTGAAGGTCTCCAAGAAGGTCTGAAAGCCCCAGAGATGTTGTAGAAAATGTTGTAGAGACCCCAGAGAAGGTGTGAAGGCAACAGAGAAGGTGAAGAAGCCCCAGAGAAGGTGTAGAAACCCCAGAAAAAGTCTGATGGCCCCAGAGAAGGTGTGGAGGTCCCACAGAAGGTCTGGAAGCTCCAGGAGTTGCCACCCAACCCCCTCCCATGGCCCTTCCCCGATTTCCACCCCTGTCCCTCGGCCCTTGCTCCCACCGCGTCCCTTGGCCCCATCAACTCCTCCATGGCTTGGAGCCCATCAAAGATTAACCCTGGGAGGAGAACCTGCTGACCCAGGCAGGACCCGCTCTCCTCCTCCTCCTCCTCCTCCTCCACCACCACCTTTGAGTCCCTTTTTTCCACCACTTCCCTGGCTAAATTTTAACCCGTGGGCTCTGTTGAGGATCAGATGTTGGCCTAGACCTTGAAGACCTTTCCCCACCCCCAAGGTCAACCCTTCCCCCTCCTCCATGACCTTTCCCCAACCTTTTTCTCCTCCAAACACCAACACTGTGAAAAAACTCCTTCCAAATTTCCATTATCCTTCATCCTCTCCTAAATTCCTCCAGATTTTGAGGGAGATTTGACCCTTCAAAACACCTTTTTTTGGTTTTTTTTTTTGTTCTCCTCCACCTCAGCCAACTTCACGTTGCACTTTTGCCTTTGGCTGTTGGAAACCCATCAAAAAAACCCCAACAAACCAAACCCCCCTGAGATGTCAACCATTAACCCAAGCCAGACTGGGATGGGTTATATAGGAACCCACCTGGAGCTGCTGGTGGGACAACACCCCCAAGACCATCAGGAGAGACACGTTGAGGGTGAAGTGCCACCAGTTGGTTGGCTCTGCATGGCTGTGGAGCATTCCTGGCCTCTCGTGGTGGCACCATGGCCTTTGCCAACCTCTTGGAGCAGGTTGGAGGAATGGGTCGTTTCCAGGTGCTCTCGGTGCTCCTCCTGTCCTTACCTGTCCTGATGATGGCAAGTCACAACCTTCTGCAGAATTTCACAGCTGCCAGCAGTGACCATCGGTGTCGGCTGCTCTGGGAGGACAATGCCACCAACCTCAGCCCTGAGGACCTGTTGAAGGTCTCAGTTCCCCAGGGGGAGAGGTGCAGGCGTTTCGTGACACCTCAGTGGTGGCTTTTGGAGGTCAATGGGTCAACTTCCAATGCTTCTTGGCCGGAGACGGAGCCTTGTCACGATGGTTGGACCTACGACCGGAGTGTCTTCACCAGCACCATCATCACCGAGGTAGGATGGTGGCAAGGACAGGGTGGAAGGGTTTGGGGACCCAACTCTACGTGTAGAGGCATCAAGGAAGGGTCAACCACCATCACCATGTGGACATCTCCCAGCTGGAGCATCTTCCCAGCTCAAGTTTTGGTGGAGACACTCCATGCCATGAGCTGAGGAGATGTGGGAGTTGGTGCCCATCAACAAGGGGGTCATGAGTGGGCAGAGCAGCCTTAGCTGGACCTTCCAACCATGGGGTTGCTGGGAAGGGTGGCCAAGAGAACTGGCCCTTGGTCATTCGTTGACCAAACTCTGGGGGTTCCACACCTTCTCTGGGACCTTCTACACCTTCTCTGGGACATTCTACACTTTCTTTGGGGCCTTCACACCTCCTCTTGGGCTTCCACACCTTCTCTGGGGATTCTACACCTTCTCTGGGTTCTTCACACCTTCTCTGGGGATTCTACACCTTCTCTGGGACCTTCTACACCTTCTCTGGGACCTTCTACACCTTCTCTGGGACATTCTACACTTTCTTTGGGGCCTTCACACCTCCTCTTGGGCTTCCACACCTTCTCTGGGGATTCTACACCTTCTCTGGGTTCTTCACACCTTCTCTGGGGATTCTACACCTTCTCTGGGACCTTCTACACCTTCTCTGGGACCTTCTACACCTTCTTTGGGACCTTCTACACTTTCTTTGGGGCCTTCACACCTCCTCTTGGGCTTCAA
>NW_008677854.1:0-2077 GCF_000695815.1 Acanthisitta chloris | reverse complement strand
CCTTCTCTGGAGCTTCCACATCTTCTCTGGAGCTTTCAGACCTTCTCTGGGGCTGTCATACCTTCTCTGGAGATTCTAGACCTACTCTGCAACTTTCAAACCTTCTCTGGGGCTTCCACACCTTCTCTGGGGCCTTCTACACTTTCTTTGGGGATTCACACCTTCCCTGGAACTTCCAGACCTTCTCTGGACCTTTCAGACCTTCTCTGGGGCTTCCACAACTTTTCTGGGGCTTCAACATCTTCTCTGGGTTCTTCATACCTTCTTTGGGTCCTTCACACCTTCTTTGGGTCCTCCACACCTTCTCTGGGTCTTCCACACCTCCTCTGGGGCTTCCACAATTTTTCTGGGTCTTCCACACCTTCTCTGGAGCTTCCACAACCTTTCTGGGGCTTCAACACCTTCTCTGGGTTCTTCATACCTTCTCTGGGTCCTTCACACCTTCTTTGGGTTCTTCACACCTTCTTTGGGTCCTTCACACCTTCTCTGGAGCTTCCACATCTTATCTGGACCTTTCACACCTTCTTTGGGTCCTTCACACCTTCTCTGGAGCTTCCACATCTTATCTGGACCTTTCACACCTTCTTTGGGTCCTTCACACCTTCTCTGGAGCTTCCACATCTTATCTGGACCTTTCACACCTTCTTTGGGTCCTTCACACCTTCTCTGGAGCTTCCACATCTTATCTGGACCTTTCACACCTTCTTTGGGTCCTTCACACCTTCTCTGGAGCTTCCACATCTTATCTGGACCTTTCACACCTTCTTTGGGTCCTTCACACCTTCTCTGGAGCTTCCACATCTTATCTGGACCTTTCACACCTTCTTTGGGTCCTTCACACCTTCTCTGGAGCTTCCACATCTTATCTGGACCTTTCACACCTTCTTTGGGTCCTTCACACCTTCTCTGGAGCTTCCACATCTTATCTGGACCTTTCACACCTTCTTTGGGTCCTTCACACCTTCTCTGGAGCTTCCACATCTTATCTGGACCTTTCACACCTTCTTTGGGTCCTTCACACCTTCTCTGGAGCTTCCACATCTTATCTGGACCTTTCACACCTTCTTTGGGTCCTTCACACCTTCTCTGGAGCTTCCACATCTTATCTGGACCTTTCACACCTTCTTTGGGTCCTTCACACCTTCTCTGGGGCCATCACACCTTCCTTAGGGCTTTCAAACCTTCTCTGGAGCTTCCACATCTTCTCTGGAGCTTTCAGACCTTCTCTGGGGCTGTCATACCTTCTCTGGAGATTCTAGACCTACTCTGCAACTTTCAAGGAGCTTCCACATCTTCTCTGGAGCTTTCAGACCTTCTCTGGGGCTGTCATACCTTCTCTGGAGATTCTAGACCTACTCTGCAACTTTCAAACCTTCTCTGGGGCTTCCACACCTTCTCTGGGTTCTTCACCTTTGGGTTCGGGCCTTCACACCTCCTCTTGGGCTTCCACACCTTCTCTGGGGATTCCACACCTTCTCTGGGTTCTTCACACCTTCTTTGGGTCCTTCACACCTTCTCTGGAGCTTCCACATCCTATCTGGAGCTTCCACATCTTCTCTGGAGCTTCTACACCTTCTTTGGGGCCTTCACACCCTCTCTGGGGCTTCCACACCTTCTCTGGATCTTCCACATCTTATCTGGATCTTCTCCACCTTCCTTGGAACTTCCACACCTTCTCTGGAGCTTCCACATCTTATCTGGACCTTTCACACCTTCTTTGGGTCCTTCACACCTTCTCTGGTCCTTGGGGTCTCCTGTACCAGACCAGGCTTGGTGGGTTTGGGTTCTGGAGGTTCTTCTCATTGGTGATGACTCCCTGGGGTCAATGGGGGGTCAATCAGGCTGAGGTGCCCCTGAGTGTCCCCATGAGTGTCCCCCTGAGTGTCCCCTGAGTGTCCCCCTGACTATCGCCCCGGGTTGTCCCTCTGAGTGTCCCCTGAGTGTCCCCTGAGTGTGCCCTGAATGTCCCATGGTTGTCCCAGGGTTGCCCCCTGACTGTCCCCTTTGTTGTCCCCAGTTGTCCCTGGTTGTCCCCTAACTGTCCTCTCGGTTGTCCCCAGTTGTCCCAGGTTGTCCC
>NW_008677853.1:16100-25007 GCF_000695815.1 Acanthisitta chloris | reverse complement strand
CTGTCAGTTACTAGATTGACTAGAATTACTAGTGATTACTAGAACTGAAATGGATTTCTAAGAACTAAAGACTAAAAGTTAATATGATGAAATGTTTGTTGTTAAAACAACTTGTAACTGATATATGAAGAGGAAGTCTGAAACAAAATGAATCAGAGACCTATTTCTCTTGGTCTGAAGGATGATTAAAAAAGTGAAGTTGCAGCCAGACAGGTGGTATGCAGGAACTAGTTTATAGGAATCTTCAAGTTCAAATGCCCACCTTGGTTTCAGGGACTCTCAAAAATTACTGATTGTCAGACTTTTATTAAGCAAAACCTATTTTAAAACTCAATGAGCTTAAATATTGAATAATACATAGTAATACCTTTTGATTAAATAACCATTTTGTTCAGTGATTACATTCAGTTTCCCCAGTTGGTAATTATTGATTACAGGATATAGTCATTTGTTTCTGCTAACCACTTGCCCTTGTAAGTGTAAACACCAAGGACAGGCCTTGCACTCCTCTGTTTTCCACAACACCAGGCTGCAATGCACGTTGGACAACAGTCCATGACACAGTAGGGATTCAGCTTTTGTTGCAACGTACAGACTTTGTATCCATGTAGTTTTTTGATACTTTGGATCCATTCTTTATCCTTCCTGCAGGCTAAGTTTTTGTATGAGTCCTAGAAGAGTCATGAATAACCTAAACTTTGGTAACTCTCTCCTAATTTTGCATAAGTTGTTATACATTTTGGCAATCTTGCTTCTGATATTTCAATGTATTTGAGGCAAAAGATTGCTCTTTCAAATTTCTTTGAGCCATTAAGACATCTCTTGTTACAAAATAAGAAGAAATAGGAAGAAAAAGATATGCAGGAAAAAAACATGCAGAAATAAAATAATTCTGTAACCTGTCTACTGGACATGCTACAGAATTTGGCTGCACACTGTGAAGGTTAGCTCTGCCCCAGCCCAAACCAGCACAGTGTCTTTTTGAAATGTTTTTCTATAAAGAATAAAAATTTTCCCCAGTTGTGGCTTCCTGTGGATAACTAATTCAATCCCATGTGTCTAGTCATATGTTCAGACACACTTTGTCCCGAAGCAACAATAGACTGTTATCAGTGGTTCAAAACCATTTCCTTTTTTTTCCAGTCATCTATTTTTTTCCATATATTTCAAACCATAACAGCACAGACCTGTAGTCACCACTGTGATACTTGCAGGAAGAATTGTGGTGGTGTAGGAACAGACAGGTGTGGGCACAGAGAGGCTGATGAACATTTACAGCCTCTCAGGGATGAAAAGAGGCTTTCTGAAACTTGAAGGCACCACCAAAAGACATGTATGCAAGCCAATATTCTTTGTTTCAGCTATAGTTTAGGTTGAAAAGTCATCCTGCAACTTTTCATCTCTCAGTTCCTTATATGCCCCTGGTTTTGTCCAGAAAGTGTCACTACCTTTTAGTTAAAGATGCTCGCTAGCCAAGATCAGATAAAATCTTTGGGTTCTTTCCATATTCTACTGCTTATTCTCTGGATAATTTTGTCCTTTCTTTGCACCTTCTGCCTCATATTTTTAGTGTGTCTGAATTGCTCTGAACTTCTAGCATGAAAGAATATTATACTGAAATTAAAATTCTTTTCTGTATATCATTTTTGGTATGAAGCACAGTTCTACCAATGCAGAATAAAGTGAAAATAGTATGTATGTTTCTTGGTCTTGATATGCAAAACCTAGCATATCCTCAAGCACAACAGTGATTGATAAATATGATTAATAAAATGGTTATCTTTCATTTCTTTGAGTGATAGATAACCTGGTAAAAGTTTTCCATAAATAATACATTAAAAAATCATAACACATAACATCTCATTAGATGATGTTTCTAATTTTATGCCTATCTGAAATAGCATACTGTCTCATTTTAAACCTCTAAAAACATACAAAGTGGAAAATTTCCTACAGGCTGTATTTCTTTAACTGCTTTTCTAAACCTGCTTCAGAATTTTACAATGGCAGAAAACCAGTCATGTTGAAATTAGCTATAAAGAGCAACTGATGATAATTTATAATCTTTAACAAATGCAGCCATTTTAGCCTATTAAAATATCTTTATCTTTACAGTATCTAAGATTAAGGTTTTTCCTAAAATGAAATTACATTTTTGTATTTCTCATACTGATGTTGCTTAGTTCTTATGATTCAGATCTATTTGGACAATTTCTGCAGTAATTTTAAGGGTTTACGTATTTCCCTGAAATCTGGAAAATGAAACCTCATGCTAAGGAGTTCACAGTTAACTTTTTTTGACTGATCACAATCATCAAAACAAGTGGAATGGTGATTATTTAGATCAGACAAAGATCTGCCCCATTTTTCCTAACCAAACTGGAATTCAGCTGACTTTGAACAAAGTAATGTCGACACTATCGACAGGAAATGATTGCAGCCTTCCCTTCAGAAAAGAAAGAGCTGTTTTCCTGGCCAGCTAGCCCTCAGCACCATTGTATATGCAGGTGCCTGTCCCACATCCCATGTACACACCATATTCTTTGACCATTTCCCAGAGGTTGTCACCACATCCATCTTCTGTGTGTCATGGCCAGGACATCACCCATTTTGAGTAGGGCCTAACAAAAAATTTTATTACAGTTGTATTATTGTCTGTGGCTTTGAGACACTGCCCTTCTCATAACAATCCAGGCATGCTATAAGATTCATTCAGTCAGATTCATCAGTATTAGTCCTCCCTCAGCTTTGTATCCTTTCTTGGGCTTCCATTGACTATATGAATTCACACTGTCACACACTGCCTTACTGCCAAAGTTGGGCTACATTTTGATTTTTATACATTACTGCTAACAGACAAGAGTTGGTAAATCCCTGATGCAAACATCCATTCCTTCCTTTGTTAAACTTCAGTGCAAGCACCAATGTGTTTTTGTCCAAGATGCTAATTTAGACTAAAGAGAATTTTTCTGGAAAAATTGTTTAAACTGATCCATTATTCAGCTTTCAATTTCTCATCAAGTCATCTTCCGCAGTGCATCTTACAGTCTTGATTTGTTCATTGGATTTGCTACCTATCACAAGAAGCTGATTGCTTCCTTGCACTAGGTGACTTATTTGAATCTATTTCTATTGTCTTCCATGTCTCCAGGGCGAGGATGGTCTTTGTGATCTCTGTGCACCACTTGGCACTGTAGAGTTCTAGTTCCTTTGGCACTAGGTAGGTGCAAACCATAAACAGCAACAGCCATGTAACTTTTCCAGAGGTCAGATCTAAACCATCAGCAGCTTTATGGCACAGTGAACCCTGTAGTTGTACTACTCCAAAAGTCAAGATTACAAACCTGGAAGCTCTTTAGCATTTGTGGATCCCATGGGTTGAATCCAGTCTGTAGAACACATGCATCTTGTGCTTACTGAATATGAATTCTTGCTATAAATGAAATGAAGAATGTAACCACCACCTCCTCCCCTGCCCCCTCCTCCAAAAAACTCCAACTCACCCTGCCCAAGAATGGAAATGTATCAGCACACTGAACTCTGTTCCATGTACTACTTAAATAATTCCTGATCAGTACAAGTCAAGCTGCATGTGCCCAACCACCTGTTTCTTTTAAGGAGTATTGTATTTCCCCAGAAATAGACTTGACTCACAAATTTATAATCACACAGTTTTGAACTACTTAACATAAAATTTTAATAAAACCCACGGCATTTGTAAAGCGTGTCAGCTTGAAAATAAAGCTAGGTATTTCAATAACACCCAAGTGCCCTATTTAACATTTTTTGAATGGAACGTTTATTTTAAAATTTCTTTCCAGAGTGAAATTGCTTTTAGAGAAAATCATTAATAAGGAAATCAAAATGAAATATTTAAATTGCATTGAATAAAATAAGGTGGCCCAAAGCATTATGGGGAAAATTTCATCATTTTGTGAGCAAAAAAATCTGCTTTTGCTAGGTTTTTTATTCCTCTGCAGGATAGAAAGGATTTTTTTTCCACTTCGTTTTCATAATAGAATTTCCAAGACAGATTTCCAGCCTCTAATCTAAAATCTCATCTTTTTCCCTTTTGCTATACTACCATATTTTATATAAAACACAATGTGCTGAATAGAATTCCCTCAGAGGTAATGCTAGCCTGATCCAAAAATCACAAAACAGTAATTCTTTATTGAGATTGATGTGACTGTGTTGGCAATCTTGGTTATTTGGGGTGAAAGGGAAGGGGAGGAAGAGGAGGAACTGAAGGAAACAAGCAGTTTAACTAAAACAGGAGGGAAAATAGTTGTTCAGTCTAAACTGGACACAGAATTTTGATTTTTTTTCCTTACACCAGAAAGAGAGCAAACAACTCAGAAATATTTTAGTGATATTTTTTTTCCTACCCAAAATCATCTGTATTCATTTTGGCACTTGTACATAAAAAATACAGGAGGGAAGAACTTGGGAATTTTTGCAAAATTGGTAGAAGACACTTTTCCCCAATAGCTAAATACTTTGGATATTATGCACCTATGTATGTTAACAAAGCAATTTAAATTCCCTCTTTTACTTGAAGCCTCAGAAATGTTCATCTCCCAGGAGAAGGTCTGAAAATGAAGATGTAGATTTAGATATGTTGTTGGTGATGACATTGATGATTAAGACACTGTTCCAGGAGGATGAAAAACCATTTAGGACATGTTTTGAGTTATTTTTCCAGCAATGGATCCTGGATTAAAAGAGTTCTCTTTGGCTCATGAAAATATAACCTTCCCCTCTCCACACTGGCCAAGACTCTTCAGTACATATGAATTTTTTAAATTTTTTTTTTTTTCAGAAAATTTACTGTCTAAGTGAAAAAAAAGATAAAAGGAACCAGTCCTATGTCTTGCAAGTTGATGAGTGAACTTTCTCCATCACAAGTTTATTTTGGGCATAGACACTCCTACTCTGGCAATTAAGAACTCCATCTTCAGTCTGATGTGTTCAATATTCAGCATGAAAACTCTAATCTTGATATCCCCTCTGGTAGCATGATATAGTGGTACAAAATTACTGCAATGTCTATGAACTGTACTGGATTTGATTCTTCTAGAATGTACTCCCTGATTGAACTATAAATGGAGAGTAGCTAAGGAGAGATTAATTAACTCTTCATTTCCTAACAAGGAAGATGTGTGATGTGAAGCTAAACATTTTCTGTAGAGAAATACATGCCAGGTGTTATGCTTCATCTTCCAAAAGGCAAATATAAGCATCTATCTGCCTTCTGAGGAAAACTGTTTTCAAATTAAAAAAAAAAAGGTATGTAAGATATAGATTTTTAATCATGGATCAGTTCTCAAAATTCATTCCAGATTTCATTTCTGCAAGGGCAATATTATGTATGGAAAAATACAGGGGGAAGTTACAACTAGAAATATTAGGGAAACATGAATCCTGAAACTACCAGGCAAGAACTAATTTATATTACAGGTGAATGAACACTGCCACTTCTGTTTTCCATAATGTTCTGAAACGTTCCCTTCAATCCAGTTCACTTTGTAGCTTAATTTTTTTAATTAATTTTGAATTTAAGTATTTTAAATATCAGGATCTGCTTTCTCATCAGTTCTCTCTTCAACATCTTCATAAATGACTTGAAGGGAGGACCTGAAGGGATATTAAGCAAATTTCAAGATGATGCAAAATTGGGAGGAAGTGTTGACTCCTGGAGGTCAGAGGGGCCTTGCACAGAGACCTAGACAAATTAGCAAGCTGTGCAATCACCAACCATGTGAAGTTTAACCAGGACAAGTGCCAGATTCTGCACCTGGGATGGAGCAACCCTGGATGGACTTACAGAATGGGAAATGAGAAGCTAGAGAGAAGTGCTGCAGAAAGGGACCTGGGGGTCCTGGTTGATGGCAAGTTGAATATAAGAGTCAACAGTGAGCCCTGAGAGCCAGGAGGGACATCCTGTCCTGGGGAACATCAGGCACAACATTGCCAATTGGTTGAGAAAGATAGTCCTGCTCTACTCTGCTCTGTGGCCTCACCTTGAGTATTGTGTGCAGCTTTGGGTGCCACAATGGAAGAAGGATATAAAGCTATTAGAGAGCTCCCAAAGGAGGCAACAAAGATGGTGAAGGGCTTTGAGGCTAAGTCACATGAGAAGTGGCTGAGGACACTTGGTCTGTTCAGCCTGGAGGAGACTCAGGGGACACCAGGAGACCTCATAATAGTTTACAACTTCCTTGCAAGGGGAAGTGGAGGGGCAGGCACTGATCTCTCCTCTCTGGTGACCAGTGACAGGATCAAAGGTAATAGCATGGAGCAGTGTGGGGGAGGTTTAGGTTAGATGTTAGAAAAAGATTCATTACTCAGAGGGCGGTTGAACACTGGAACAGGATCCACAGGGAAGTTGTCACAGCACCAAGACTGCCAGAGCTCAAGAAGTGCTTGGACAATGCTCTCAGGCACATGGTGTGGTTCTTATGGCTGTTCTGCTCAGAGTTGAGGGTTGGACTTTGATGATTCTCGTGGGTCGCTTCCTACTCGGAATATTCTCTGATTCTTTTGTTCCTATTTTTGGACTTATATGGAAGATCTTAAACAGGCATTAAGTTGAAGCCATTATTAGACCAGGTGGATCAATAAGATGTAAGAAGTAAGATGATAAACTGGATGGCATTCACCCAAGAGCTCTGAAGTTACTCAGATGTGAACTTCCAGGACTCCTGGCAAAGATCTGTAAGCTACATTACAAATGGCCACTGTGGCAGAAGACTGACATTGCCAGTGCAACTCCCATTGCAAAAAAGTCTTCAGCAATGTTCCCAGGAAAGGCAGGATTCCAACTCCAGTTAAAAGTTACATAAATGAATAAAATGTTGTTACATGGGAAAGGGTCTGATTTCTGTAAAGAAAATAACTGCCTCACTACCTCTCTGCACTTCTGTGACAATGTCAGCAGAAATGTGGATGTACTTGCCTTTCTTCAAAGTCCTTGACACCAAAGATTATTAAAGAAATTAAACTGTGGCAGGACTGGTTGAGGGGATCTTTTATGGATTAAAAGCTGATTAAAGGCTACAAAGAAAACGTCCTATGATAGACCTAATGTTCTTCAATTTTCTAGATGGAAGACAGTAGACTGTTCTCCTATCGACTGGTGCTTGGGCTGGTTTTTCTCCAATGTAATCATCTGGAAAAAGATGTGAATGCTAAAATCTCCAACTTTACAGATCATGCTAATGTGTTTTGGGGGTTTTTTTGGGTATTCAATTGCTGTGCAGGTGGTGAAGACCTGTAAAGCGTTCCCACAAAAATGAGTGGCCAGAAGGGTGGCAGTTGTGCTTTATGGGAAAAATATAAGGTAATGTATCTGGAGAAAAGTAATGAACTCTACATGATTCTGCATTCAGAACTGGTGGCTACAACTCAGAAAAGCCATCTTAAATCCTCCATAGACAGTTCTCTGAACCTATTGGCTCAATGTGCAGCAGAAGCCAAAGAGGATGACAAAATGAATTCAGAACTGGATAAATTAAGAAAATCTTTTATTTGCAAAGAAAAAGTGGACTATATACCTGTCAAAATTATATATAGTATAAACTACATACCTTAAAATTATGCCTATCAAAAAGGAGAAAATTGAGCTAATAATAAGAAACAAATGTCCCATTTTTTGGTTTGGGAGTGTTTTCCTTGTTATTGTTGTTTATAGATGATTTGGCTCATTCAATTTATCTTTCTTTAATGTTTAGAGTTATTCTTCTAGAAAAAGACCTTCTATCTCTCTTACAAAATATAGTCAACAATATAGGCACATGTGTAGAAAATTAGCACATTAAAGAATCCTAAAGTGAAACCAGACCAAGAAGTTTCTTATACCCATAAATAAAGCAGAATCCTAATTGAAAGAAGTAAATACTGAGGATTGTTCTACTCTTCTTCCACACAGAGTTGTGGCAATGCAATGAGATGGTAAAGAAGCTCAGAGAAACTGATGACAAAGCAGAAAGCACAACAATAATGCCAGACCAAGGCACAACACAGTCCAGAAAATCACACATGGAACATCTAGACAGAGAATCCACAGCAGAAGCTGTATTCTATTTAGTTCTGAAACATGCCCTGGCCAAAAAAAATGTAACATCAAATAGTTATGGTAAAAGAGTGAGAATAATGTGCTCAAGTTAAACAAATAAATCCAAAAAAAGACAATGAAAATTTGTCAGAATGGTATTTAATGTTATGCAGGAGGACAACAAAAATTAGAGAAGTAAAATAGAGATGGTGGATGGTTTAAAGGCATCAAAGACATAATGTTACAGTAAATATAAATGAATTTTAATATGATGGACTAAAATAAAAGATCCACACACAAACACAAAGAGAAAAAAAACCAAACAAAACCCAACTAAAATCTACCAAGAGCAAATAACAGCAATTTTTAGTCAATAAACTAATTATGGAATTATCAGATGGTGAGAAGAAACTTTCCTATAATATTTTATTCAATGAATTAAAAATTGTTTCATTTTTTATTTATTTAATAATAGAATTGTTCAAATGAAAAAAAAAGTCTTGAAGTCTAGTTAAATGTTAAAAGAAGCAGTAAAGTTTGTCATAAATAACTTCATAACTGCTTAAAAGTAATAATAAATCCTTTTCAAACAGTTGTAGGAAGAAATTGCTCATCAGAATAACCTTGGTGCAAGAGAAATGAAAAGTGTCAATTGACATATAATTTTTCAAGAGGCTTTGGGGAACTTTGTGGAAATTATAAGTCATCAAACTTGATTCTCATAATGGAAAAATTGGCAAAAACCAGAATTTAAACCAAAAGGAGACAAGACACAGGAGAATTAATAAAAGCATGGATAATCTTAAGGGAAGGGAAGGGAAGGGAAGGGAAGGGAAGGGAAGGAAAGGCTT
>NW_008677853.1:5169-15952 GCF_000695815.1 Acanthisitta chloris | reverse complement strand
AAGGGAAGGGAAGGGAAGGGAAAAATAGTTTTGCAGAGGGAGCTAATGCCTCTGAGTTCTTGATAGTCGTGCGAATGCCAGCGATAATGCACAGGGGGCGTGTAAATGTGCACTGCTCTACACCCATCTCTGGCTCTTCAAATTTCTCTGTAGAAGAAATTTTTGGGATTATCACTGGGTACTTGACATGTTTTTGTACTTCTTGACTTCTTCCACCAGCCTCACTAGAAACAGGGCATGAGGTTATATTGTCTGAGCCAGTGCAGCTATTCCTATGTTTGCTTGTGACTGTTCTTTCTTGCTGTCTCTACCAGAGCAAATTTGTGATCATGGCTGGCCGTAGCTCAATCCTTGCCCTCCCACACAAGTATAAACAATGTCATCTGCACTGATATCTGCAGCAGACAACCCTCAGGGGCTGTGTGCAATCTCTGCTGGTACCCCCTCAAGCGATTTCTGTTCTGTACAGCATTGTCAGCCACTGATAGCACCCAAACAGGGTCCAGAAAGTTGTCAAGTAACTGTTTGCTGCATCCAGTTTTACTGGCCAGAAGCCATCTCTGGCATCCATGACTGAAAAGACTATTGTGTTCGCTTGATTTGGCAATATTTCAGTGACTGTTGGCACAGAACAGTATAAGCACTTTAGTATGCTATTGAGGTCCTTTGGATTGATGCAGATCATCAGTTTGCCTGTCTTTCTAACTGCCACCATACTGCTGATCCAGTCAATTGGCCTTGCAACTTTTTTCAGCCACCTTGCTCCATGACAGTTTTAACTTTCACCTTGAGCTCTGCTTCAAGTGTCAGTACTAGCATTTTATATATAGCTGATGCCACATCATCTTAACCTTGCAGACCTTAAAAGCACTCATTATCCACAAACCTGATCCCTTGACCAGAGACTATCTTTTAATAGTCAGAAAAGTAATATCTCATATGTGTTGCCTCACTCTCGGTTAGCTCTGTGATCCTTTGATTTTGCAATAAACACTCCCATGTCCCAGTGAATAAGTTCTTCAGCAGACAATGGATTTCAGTATCCATTCTACTGCAGGAAAGATCTGAACCTAATCCTTATTTGCATGTGAGCACTTCACAGCTTTAATTTGATCCCACTCTAAAAAGAACCCAAAAAACATATTGTTTTATTTTATACAAAATCTGCATAATTTACCCAGTTTCACCACGGATTCGCATTCCATCTAGTGAAAGTTTTCCTTTGCCAGTTGCTTGTCATTTCTCATATTCAGTTTCTGAACCACATTATTTTTTTGTTACTGCCATTGCACTTGCATGCTATATATTATTCAGACCAGCTTCATCACAGGTGCTCACTTTTCTCTTTTCAAGCACTTATGCAAATTAAATCACCAGTGTAATTTAGAATCTCTTCACTTGCATGTATGTGGTCCAAAAATTGTCTCATCCAAGTTCCAACTATGCACAGGGTGACACCACCACCTTGCTCTTAAGCAGGACTTTTAAACACTAGACCCCACAGTTTTGTCACAAAAGAGGTCAATACCATTACCACAGTTTTATAAGGGTGCTATGTAGGGGTGAAGGGACTTGTTCAAGGTCATCTAACAGCCTGGTGATAGCAGAACTTAGGTCTTGTGAGTTCCAGTCTAGTGCTTTATCCAGCAAGAAACCCTGACTGTGCTGAAGTCTGAGGTCTCCCTGTCCTTGGCCTGTTCTATTAAAACGCTGCACTGGCATTCATATAAACCATTTACCAAGGGTAACATCCATTTGTTCTGCATCAAAAAGCAAGGGAGATTGACACATACATAATCTTTTCCTATGTGTGATGGATTGATCCTTGACTTAGGATCATTTCAGTTGCCTCTTTGTAGTCTCTCCATTACAACAAGAATTTCCCAGGCTTTCTATGCAAGATGAGAATGGAAAGCTGTTAAACAACCATTTTTCTCCTTCTTCCTGAGGAAACTTTTTACTGCCAATCCAAATTTGCAACACCTGCAGTGTTGAAAACGAAGACTTAAAGGCGATCACTGTACATTTATGTTTGTCAAACAGTGTTTTAAAAACAGAAAAATTCGCACAGCATTTTTTAAAACATTTTCCAGAGATTTTTTTTGTTAAGTATTTTTTTTCCAAAATATCAGCAAGGCTAAGAGCAGTGCATAATCCTCATACACAGGTTTACCTAGAATTTTTTGTGGCATATTGGGATAATAATAACTGAGGACATCTGTGCTCACCTATGGCTTCTTGGTAGAATTTCAGGAGTATGAAATAAGCCTTCTTTGTGCTGACAAACCCTAATAATACTTTGCATTTGGAATAGGTGGTGTTCTAAAAACAGCCTTTCATTGGTACATGCTGCTTATGTTTGGAACTTTATTGAACTTTACTGAAATCAGAACTTTACTGAAATCCTGAGGAGGGGATAGTCCTTGACCTTATGGGCAGCATAGAAGAATCTCAGCCTGATTCACACACTGCTTCACTTGTTCAGGTGATGCCTCAAGTAGCAAAGAGGTGTTCCTCCTGTCAGGAGGATCACGTCAGTTAGCAGCATCCCTGCTTGCAGGCACACTGCCTGATTTCTGGTCTTCCCAAGCTGGGCTTTGAAAGATTTAAACTCAGGCTAGAAGGAAAAACCTGTGCGATAGATGTGATCTCATACAACAAAATCCTTCAAGTTTGCTACGAGACTCTGCCCTGGAGTTTAGGAGGAACTTGTTTGATCTTGTGCAAAAAATGGCAAACCCAGAAGATGCACACAAACCTCTTCCTGAGGCAAGGAGGAGCAGCACTGCTGCAGAGCACAGGGGTCTCAGCAGAATTCCCAGCCCACCACAGCCCACAGCATGGCACCTATGTACATGAACAGAAACTGATTAATGGGCTGTCACTTTATTTGTTGACTGCTGAATTATTTATACTTATAAAGTGTTTAATAATTTAGAGCTGGTATCTTAACAAATTACAGCTGAAAGTGACAAGGGGAAGGTGGCACAAGAGTCTCACTTGAGATCAATGTCCTTGTTCTCAGGGCACTTTGGAACATGATTTCTGCTGACTGTCATCAGCAAAAAAAAAAAAAAAAAAGGGAAGGGGGAAGTATGTTGATTTGATATTACGTGTTAAATAGAGAGAACTGCATATTTCAGTAATCAAAGGAAAAAAGTTGCTTTAAACCAAAAAGAACATGAAATTACTCTGAAGAAATCTACATTTCCATATGAAATGAAAATCATTGTCTTAAAAAAAAAAGACTAAATAAAAGCTAATTACAGTGTTTGTTTTTAAAATTTTGTCTCAAAGCATTTTATCCATCTTTTCTTGCCACAAAGGATTTGGATACATATTGATTTTGACCTGTGTACCACATCCTTGCAAAAAAGCAAAGTCATCTTAATACTAAGAGGTTATTTTTTACTGGATCAGGATGGAAACAAAATTACCATCTACTGGCTCTATGTGAGTTAAACTTAGAGAGCACATGAGAAAGAGAGACATAAATCCTGATTTTTAACAAAATCCAAATGCTAACCAACAGAAAGGCAAAGTAGCTGAAAACAAAATTCCTGTTAAAATCCTCTGTATAGGTAAATAACCTTTCACTTCAGGATGGTTTTTTTCTTCATGGACATTTTTTTATAGAAGAAAAAATACTTTGAGGTAAATATCCAAAATAGTAAATTCCATTCTCTAAGCAAGAATTTCCTGGGTATTAACCCACTCTATTTCCTTTAAATACCACAAGAATGCAGTGTCTAGTAGAATCATATTTTGGTGTAACAAAAATTCTTAACAAAGGCACCAGGCTCCTATGACAGAAATCATGCTGTCATTGCTGCAGAAAAATACATTTTTCAGGGTAACCTCTCTAGCAACGAGCACAGTTGCATATTGTAACCCCAATTCTACAATGTCCACAATGGAAAAGCAAGCTGTGCTAGCCACTGCTGAATTCCAAGAGCACTGTATATCCACATGCAAGATCCTGTTCACCAGTGCAAGACTGACCTCTGCTTGTATTCAGCTTGCTTCAAGCAAGCACCATATGTCTTTCCATCACAGTAGCACAGGCACAGTGGCCTTGAACAATGTAAATCATCTCCAGCTCTATTCCTCCCCAATATGCTTAGGTGATCAGTGTTTTCTACTTTGGCACATGCAGCTTGAATCCTATAAGAAATAATGTGGCACATGCACTAGAAACTTGGTTTCATGGTATTTCCCAGTATTAGCTTCAACAGCAATTGCTTTCCCTCTCTCTCTCTCTCTCTTTCTCTCTCTCTCTGTGATTTAATTGCTGTTTATCTCCACGGAGACTTTTATATGTGCATGCTGCCAGCTGGACCAGGATCAGTAGGGGGCCATTACTGGACATTTGGGAGCAATGACTTGAATTAAGGCCAGCTGAATCCTACTGTCTGTATTTTCATTCTGTCCTCAGACACAGGCACACCCAGAGTATTTCCTCTGCAGTACAGACATTTACAAGACTACCAGCTCCAGCAGCAGGCTTCAGTAAGATTCTACTAATGACTTCAGGGTAGAAACCTGCCCAGATATGTAATGGACCTACATCATATCGATATTGCAAACTGCTCTTAAGGAAGCAAGTTCTAAATTCCCAGTAGAGAGCGAGTGGTATCTACATCACACAGATCCTGGTCCACAGTGTCCACCCCACAAATCCAGCAGCTGTGTTGCCTTGAGGAAGGACAAGTGACAAATGTGGTCTCCTTTGCTTTTAGACCACTGATCAACTTATTAACAAAATAAGTTATCTAACAACATTATTTTTTTGGCTATAGGTTCGCCCATAATAGTACTGTGCTCACATGAAAAATTGGGTGGGGAATGTTCACGGATGACTAAAACTGCTTACAAATTTTTCAGATATAAAAGCGAAAAAATGGATAAAGGAAGCAAAATGTTAGCATGAATGACACATCTTGGCTGAGAATTTCTTGCTTTTTTAAAAATTAATTATCTTCAATTGTTAATGGTTATGATATCTTTTGGTATATATTTTCCATTTCTGGGTTTTCTAAGATGAAATTGCTCCATTCAGCTGTTCCCAGGGTACCAGAAACACACAAAAATGGACAATGATTTTTTTATCTTTTGATGTGTAGAATATAACAATTCAAACACAAGGACCATTTTTGAAAATGATGCAGAAAACTCATGTTGAGTTGATACCCTCCCATAATCTTTATACTCAGAAATACATTATTTCTACTGTTCCAAACAGTATTTGTTTTTTAGTCCAGATTTTCTAGTACTGAGTGTGGGAAACCCATGGAAAATGTGGGTTTTTCATGATCACACATGCCAAATGTCTTTCACAATCTGACTAGGAGGTCATATTTATAATTCCTGCAGCATTAAATCTGAATTATTAAAACTAGGGATAGGAGTGATCTCAATGAAAATTATTATTGAGGTAGGTGATATAAAATATCCAAGGCACATACAGATATGCAGATGGTCCAAATAGTACAAAATGCAGCATCACATCAAGTAAGGCATAGGCCACTAATCCACTCTAGCTCTTCAGCCTAATCTTCAGGATTCCCAGTGAGTAAGATCTCTACTATTTGGAGGGCAGTTTTTCCTCCCCTCCTCCACAGCCTAAGATAGTAAATATGACCAGCAGGATGCCTGGAACTGACAGTATCAATGACAGACTGAAGTCTGAAAGAGCATGGCACAGAGCTTTATTGGTCACAGGAGGTAGTCAGCTATGGCATTCCTCTCCTTCACAATTCACATGATGCCCTGACACTGCTTCCTTGAAGATAGCATTCAAAAATACCCCTGAAGTCTAAGCATAACAATAACATATCAATTACTTACTTACACACTCAGGAACACGAACAGGATATTAAAAGGGAATTAGGGAAAATACAGTCTTTCAGGTACGTTATTGTTCTCTGGAATGTAAACTCTCAAGGAATGTCTGGGATTAGTATCAGCCTAGTAGAAATGAAGAGATGATACTGAAAGCATCCCAGACTTTGAATTCTCCCCAATTCTTTGAAGTCCACATTTCACTTCCCAGTACAATACCATGTGTGCATATTCATGTATCAAGGTCCCAGTGACCCCTCAGCTCTGCACTGCACAACAGAAATTTCAGCTACTGTGGGAAATCCTGAGCCCATGGAAGTCAATGGCAAGATCCTTGCTCACTTCCTTGGGAACAGGAATTCACCTGTGATGTCTTGTTAGTTCTGGCAGGTTTTCAGGATTCAGGATGATTTTTGAGATGAATCAGTAAGCAGCACACTGCTTTCTTACACCCTCCTGTGCTTGAAACAGAAATAGTGTTGCTCTGCACAGATTCTATTACCCTTGGCAGCCAATTTTCTCCTTTGTCCACTCAAATGCAACCTTCCATCCTTTACTTTTTTTCTACCAATACATTTTTATATAACAACATAAAAACTGCTATTAAAAAAATCAATGCCCTGCTATCACTTATGGTTTATGTTCAAAAACTGTGGGCATCTTCCCTTTATTGGCCCAGACTTTCTTCACTGTTTCTGCACAGGTGTTTTCTGAGACTACAGAAAGTTCACATAAGGCTTCTAACTCCTGTATAATTTCCTATGTTGGTAGTCATTGTCCACTGATTTTTGATATGGTATTTTTTTTCTGTTAAACATTGTTTCTCCTGCCAGAACTTCTAGACACCAGGAAGTGTCATTAAAAATTGGAATGGACAAAGCACTTCAGACTATGCTGTCAGTAACAAATCTCTCCTAGCAGAAGGGAGGAGTTGATGACCTAATAGGTTTTTCCTTATTTAAAACCCTTTGGAGTTGTGATGTCTCAGTTCCTTTACTGGCCCTTGAGAAATTTGTGATGGATAGGAAAATAGAATAAATCTTCATGACCAATGGTACAACATAATTCCATCTTGTTAGATGTGAATAATTCCTTTCAAATTATGCTTAATTTCACTTGGAGTGAGAGGTGATGTGGCAAAGTGCTCTAAACCAAAAACTTTTCATTTTCAATGTTGGTTATTATAGAAAGTAATAATTTCTCCTCATGTGGCTTAAACATTCAGATTAAGTGAACAGGTACCTTTTTGCCTTTGGAGGAGGGTTGGGGTTTGGCACTCCATAGCAGTGCACTGAGAGCATCTGGCTCTTTTCTGCAGCTGGATCAAGATGAGCTGGACAGCAGTGAGGCAATGACGATGAAAGGTATTTGCGACAAAAATAAATCTCATTCTGGAAAATCTGAGAAATTATTCATATTAATGGTAAGAAATGGTCCCTTTTAAAGTTCAAATGATCAAGTCTAAATTTCTCATGGAAAAGGTCAGTACTCCTTCAAATTCACTGAGACTTGGCAAGAATAACCCCAGTAATCCCATCTCCAGGCAAAATCCACAAACCTCAACATAGTCACTCATATTGGTCCACATGTATTTTCATATCAGGTCAGAAATGAAAAGGTCAACCAAAGCAGCAATCAATGATGACCTCAAAGCCTGTAGGGCTAGAGCAAACCAGAGAGGGAGGAGTGGACTGCATGAATTCAGACTAGACACTAGGTTCCTGCTGCCCTCTCTTGCACACAGCTTAGGTTCCAGGCTCTCCACTTGCTCTTGCTTTCTCTTTCCATCATTTCTAAAACAACTTTATCTCATTCTAGGGAAACTATTACTAGACTACTCCAGCAAAAGAAATTATGGCATCTAGACATCATCTGATGAGTGTGCCATGTGCATAAGGACCTATCCAATACTCCTGTTCAGACTTAATTAGTACCTGAGCACACAGTCAGGATTTGGCTCTGGGTTTCCACTCCAGAATCGAGCAGTAAAAGTTTAATGAATGCAGACATTTGATATCCTGCTTATCTCTATTAAAAGTTGAGCACAGAAATCCAGCTAAAATTATGTAATAACCATGATAGCAGAGATTTCTTTTCTCTCTTCTTTGAAGCTAGAGAAAAACAGACACCATATAGTACAGGGATTTGCTACAGTAATTAGCCTTTTTTTTTTCTGAATGCTATAGTAAACACTTTCAGAGTAAAATTCAATGCATAATCACTGCTGGTCTAAAAATGACAGCTGTTCTGGAGAAGACCGATGTACACACCAATCTCTCCTGTAAACTATTCCATTTCCTTTAGTTGTCTTTAGGGCGTTTTTTTTTTTTTGCCAAACTGAATATGACTCAGTTCTTTTATGTGTGTTTTTACCTTTCACTTTTGGCTTGTAGCTATACTTAGACTGTTTACTCCCTCACTTTTGCTATAGTAGTAAGTGGACAAATCAGTTCAGCAGCTAAGAGATCAGACAAATGCCCAAGAGAAGATTTGAAGGAGGCCACTCAAAATTCTGGCACATTATTTCAAGACTGTTGCCAGAATGTTTTTCAAGGATTAAAAAGCCTTTTCAGTATTAAAGTAAATAACAGGTACCTCACATGGCTCTAATTAGGAACAGACTGAAAATAGTCTGTGATATTACTTTAAAAAGTCAGAAGGTTTCACCATGATTACATATAACAAAGAAACATCAGAAGAGGGAGGTAGGAAGAGTTTACTGCTCATCAGAAAGCCTAGTTCTAATTTTAATCATTAAAACATTTTCCTACTTTTAGTAACAGAAAGAGCAGCAAAAAGGTAAAGGGAAAAAAAATGACCAAAGCTGTAGGCACATCAGAACAGAGATAGAAGTATGAAGAGAGCATGAAACCTGAAGGAGACTTGTATTTTCTCATCATTCCATTTTCATTGCTGGGCAACAGGAGTGAAGAGAAAAAAAGTACTATATTTTCCTCAAAATATCCTCCCTGGAATGTCAGGAATTGACAACACCAACGCTAAGGGAAACAATGGCTGATCTCATGGTTCTGCAGTCGTCCTCTTGCAGGTTTCACTCAGCAAAACAAACCCTTCAGGTCACATAGTCCTTGGGGGCCATGCATTAAAATAACTCAGTGATATTCTCAGTCTCTATTTACCCCTCCCAGACACCTTTGTAGTGGCATCAGCATCCTCCTCAGAGGAGACCATATTCTCATTCTCATCCCAGCTGGAGAATAAGTGCTGCATTCGAGGTTATCGAGGGGACTGGAAGTTAAAGGACAAAAACCAGCAGCAATGAAGTAATATTACCATGAAGACATGGGGAATACCCACAGAAACATGTAGGCTGACTTCTCTTTGGTATACTTAGTTTTGTCTATGGGCAGATTGCCACAAAGGGAAAGAAAAAAAAAAAAAACCAAAAAAAGAAGGAGAGGGCAAGAGAAAACCTATACTTTATTTATTATTTAAATAAACAGTTTTACGCTGCCTCCATTTTGTGCTCAGTTTTCTAACAATATGAGTCCATTTCCCCATCATTCCTTAATATCTATATTGTTTAGGACTTTATATACTGTATGATTAGTTGGCATTGGTACCGTTCAATCTCTACTAATCTGTATGCATTTATATTGTGTGAGCAGTTCTCTAATTGGTTTTCATCCAAGTAATCCCACAGAGAATAAGGTTACATGCTGAAAAGGGCTGAGGTGAGAGAGTGGTTAAAAGGGGAGTGCAAACTCTTTTCCCATCCTTATTAAGAATGCTTTTCACATCTGCATTTTCTAAAAACATTTCTAAACTCCCTCTGTATGAATAAGCATAAAGTCTATTCCACAGCAGAGAAATGCACAGAGAGAAAATGAATCTGTTTCAGAGAACCCCACCCATATCTGCTTTATTCCTCCCATGCTGCTATATTTCTTGGTCAGCTTAGGCTATGAAAAGTAAATACTACAGTTTACAAAGGGGGAAAAAATGATTAAAACCTAAATAAATCCAGAATAGAAAATACCTCTTGGTAGAAAATAGAAAATTTAGTTTAAGTAAACAGAGCAGAGATGAAAGATCTTTTCCTAAAGGACTGACAGATTTGCAAAATACGCCAAAACAATACAAAAAGCCCCAAAGCAAGTCAGGACTTAGAAACTTAGCTGCTTACATCCATATTTGGCCAGCTTGCTTAAGGATAGCCTAAATTTCAGATATTCCTTACACCAAAATTTCTGAAACGTTTTGACAAGTGTTGCAGGTACTCAAGGTATTAATTTTGTAAATGCTGATGACAGTACTTGAATTTTAGGAAAATATATATTCAATCATTTCATTTAATTGCATAATAATTATGCACTTTCATATTCCTGGCTGCAAGGACGTTTGTTTCACTGAGCTTTTTAAAAGGTGTTTTATATTATCAGTCATACACCTCCCAGGCAAAAAAAAAAGTTATGGAAGAAAATTATGTGTATGTTGCTCTCCTATTCCTTAAATAGAAAGAAAAATCCTAATTTTCTTCATAGAACTGCATGCCAAAATTTACAAGTACCTGTATATAGTCACTGTCTTTATCAACTCCAAAATTAGCAATATTTTTTGCCACTCAGATCAAGTTGGAGCTTTGATTACACTTTTTTCTTTCTCTAAAAAAAAAACAAACCACTTGAGTCAACATACAGAAACCTGCATGTAAACCACACTTTTTATACATACCCATGCCCACAATCTGAACAGGCATTAGAATATTTATTTTAAAAACACAGGGCTTGCTTACCATATTCACAACTTTCAATGGCTGAATTTTAGGAGAGCCTTTTGGAAATGAAAGTCTCTTGCTACTATACATCCTTCCTAGTGAGAAAACACAATTCCACTACATACGGCGAAACAAACTCCTTTTCTATGACTTAAGCAAAAGATATTCCAACCTATTTTTTTCCTGAATTTCAAAATAAAGTAA
>NW_008677853.1:1085-5138 GCF_000695815.1 Acanthisitta chloris | reverse complement strand
TGACAATTTTTCTTCAATTAGTTGTCATCCTGTCTGCACAGGGAATATTAATCTGGTCTTTAAAGAAAGATAGCTGTCCCACTAAACTTAGCAGTGATTTACACCGAAGGACAATGTGAGTCTACCATTTCCCTCCCCCAGTGCCACCATGCTTCATTTCTGCATTATCTTTTGGTAACCATCTCCGGAATATTCTTAAAAGCTGCTAACATGATACATTAGAATTCAGGCATGTGACAGATACAAAATTAAAGTTGACCTTCTCTGTCAGAAAAAATAAACAGTAACCATTAGCAGCTTTGTACCTCTGCATTTAACTCCCTATTTTCTGCCTCCCTAGTTTGGGTCCATTAACTGAGTGGTGCAAAAAAAAAGACCCCCGGCAACACTGACTCCCTGTGGATGTATTACAATCTCTGGATATTACACTTGACTATATCCTTTTCTCCACAGCCTAATTTTACATTTGAAATCAGTCACTCTTGAGTTGGGCACACAGCAATATTGTAGACAAGAGTTGACAAAATTCTGTAAAAACTTCCTATGTCTGTATCTGTTAACAAGCTACGGTTTGCCCTGGGAGCCATTAGGAATTTGTATTGACATTTGCATTTTCAGGATTTTGCTAGTCACTCCAATATTTTTTGCTAAGCCTCATCATCTCTAGTAAGAACATCCTTTTATTACACCTGAAAAACTATTTTTAAAAGTATTTTCTGGGGAAAGCATCCATTAAAATATGAATCTTCTTATCAAATTTCCCAAAGTTATTTTTTGTTATTGTATAGGATAGACAGAAAATCTCACATCTACCAAACTTTTAAGATCCTTCAGAGTAAATAAGTTAGGTGCCTGTCATATAAAATTTGCTGCAAATAAGCACAGGATTTTAGCACAAGATCACATAGAAACATCTACTAAGCAGAATTAAATGGAGAATTTATACACATCACCAAAGTGATTTTGAAAACATTGGCACTGCAATTCTGTCATGAACTTTGACAAACATACAGAGTAAAGTAGCACTCCTGTATTTATTCTGACCATTTTCCAAGCACCTCGATATGATTATTGGGGGTCACCTTATAAGCATATGCTGAGCCCAACTAGGTGTTGATGGCAAAGTCAATGTATTCCCACTCCCATTTTCTTTCAACAGCTGCAGGAATTTTTCTCTTGCTCTCTGCCAGGATTTCCCCCATACTTTTCTTGTGTTTTCTCTTGTCTTGTCTCTCTTTGAAAGAGAGAAACCCACCACACTAACAATTAGATACAGTCTGTATCAAATTGGTGGAGGGACAGAGTTTATTATCTTTCCTAAGACTAAACTATATACCTGAGAATCAGAATCTGTCTTGTCCTTTGGCCTAGGAGTGGAGGACTATTTTAATTCTTGTTCCATCTATGCTGTGGTGTATGCCATTTTTCCTTACATTTTGATATTTTCCTGTCAATTTCATATTTATTCTCTGCAGTCACAATATTTTAAGATTTGCCTCTGTTTTTTAATGCATGCATAAATTTAAAGAAAAAAAAACCCAAACCCCAACCCACCCTTTTTATAGATTGATGCAGGTTGCTTTGACTTTATACAAAAGATGGCATGTAAGGAACACTTGAAAGTTTTCAAACAAAACCACAGTTCCAATATGAAAAATGTCACTGGACTATCCCAAGTTTGATATCATCCTGGAATCTTTCAGGATGGGCTTCTAAGTACTTCTTAGCATCTCACTTTCTAATGTTTTATCTGACTGATTAGACACCAAACCACCTTCAGAAGGCTTGTGCAGAGCAGATGTAGGTAAAAAAAAAAAAAAGGATTTGTTTCTGCCAAAAACCTCATAAGCTCAAGGGCCGTTTAACTTAGCTCAGTCACTTAGTTTATTTTGCATTAGAGGAACTTCTCATTTAATTTACCAGTCTATAATAGGTAACTTTTTCAATATGAAGCTAAAGGTCACTATTATATGTAAGGAAAATTAAGCCAATGTTCTTGGTTGCCTTACAGTTCTCCTAGTTCAACTACTCCAATAAATGAACATGTACAACAAGCCGAAGGGCTTTTTATTACAAATTTAATTCATTTCTCTAGACAACTGTGAAATTTGCCATTGACATTAGTCATTACCCCAAGGCGAACTAAAAGATGATCTCAGTTAATAAATGATCCTTAACAAGGAACGCTCCTATCTTCTGTGATATTGGCACAGGCACATTTTATTAATGCAGGACTAGCTTCCTGCCAGAACACTAGCATTCATGACTATTTGGTGTGCTTGTTTCCTCTTCCTGCTCCTGATATTAATAATTATGCAACGGGATAATTAGCAACACAAAGAGACAGTACTATGTGCTTGCAGCTAGATTTTCAGCACGTTAACCTTCTGGGAAATAAAGAACAGAAGCAAAGAGTCTAGCCAAATAACCAATGCAGGTTGATTTCACAGTGTGTAAAAGGCTAATTATCTGTGAAAAGTCTGACCTCAAGTAACAAAATTACACAAATGTGCAGGCATTCTATCTTAAATAAAACTCAGATGCACTAGTTCATAATGTGAGGAGTCATGGTTAATAACTGTCTTCCAGAACTATTTATCTATATATAGGTTTATAAAAATAAAAATAAATTGAAGAGAGAAATAACAGTCTCCTACAAAATGTTAACCAGTTAGCCAAATACCTGCAAAGGTAGGGTAAAATAAACTCCCACCCCCCAATCCCTCAACCATTGCAATGCTAGGGGAAATAAAAATCAACAAAATAAAAAAAAAAACCCAAACCCAATATGTGACAGAAGTAGGTTAAGTGCATTTTGTTTACTGGAGACAGGCTACAATAAAAAGCAGAAAATATTACTACTTCTTTACAGATACCATGTGTAATTCATTCTGATATAAGAATATTTATCCACTAGCAGTAATAACAAACCACAATTTTTGTCATGAAAAAAATAAATTGTATTTGCAAAAAGCAAACACATTACGGAGTGTGTAAAAATGCAATATTCCCATTTTCTAGTCAGAGTTCCAATTTATTGAAGTAACAGAGCAGAAAATGCACTGACAGCTGTTACATTTTATTGCGAATTAGTATATACGTTTTATATCCAGTGAGCAAATGCATGATACATTGTATTCCAGTAATTGCCACTGGCTTTCCAAATGGAAACTGAATGATCTTAGTGCAATTACACTCAGGAGAGTAAGTGTAACAAGCTAGAGTTCTACATTATAGCTCTTTAACAATACCAAGAATTTTACTCTCTTTTGAAAAAAAATAAAATAAAAAGGTCAACTGTATATAGAAAGACAGAAATATATATTTAGCCATCTACAGATGATAGAATGAGAGTTTCTGCTATACTGGCTTAGATTTGGTTACATATAACACAGACTCTATGTTTCCAAAAGTTTGTAAGATTGATAGTTAAGTTTTCTACTAGTTTAGATATTTCTTCAGCATCAATAGTTTAGGGGGAGGGGGGAGGGAAGAGGGAAATGGACAGAATGGTTGGAAACTTTGAACACAGAAAATCAAAACTTCTCATTTCACATAGGAAATAAATGTTTGCTATTCCTAGACTATGCCCTGATTTTCCAGCATCCTTGCATAGAAAATTAAACATTCGCTTTGAAAGATTTAACACATTACCTTCAGACGTAACATTTGAAATGTTTGTTACCGTAGGCTTATTTTTTTTTTTTAAATTCCCTCCCCCCGTTATCACCTGAGCTACTAACGCTCCGAAGAGACCCAATGTGCTGAGCAATTCATATTTCAAACGCATTAAGGGGAGTAGGGGCAGGGGGGTAAAAAAATAAATTTTATTTTTATTTTATTACTAACCTTCATAACATATTTTAAACCATTTCGTTGGGCAACCAGGCTGGTGACAGCTTCTGCACCTTCAAGCTGGAACGTGAAGTGCTCAGGAAAGCCTGCAGTCTCCTCCCCTCTAGTGGCTACCAGCTCTCTTTGCAGCAAAAAGGGAAAGAAAAAGGCCTATAGAAGACCACCTCAGGGCCATTTGTGTCATTTTTCTAAGCTTAC
>NW_008677853.1:0-1023 GCF_000695815.1 Acanthisitta chloris | reverse complement strand
CCAAACACAACAGAGCAGGCAGTCTATCACTGCAGCAAATAAAATTTATCAGTCATTTAAAACAATATGTTAGTAGTGACTACAACTTAATCAACACCAACCTGCTGACATAGATTTGCAATTTGAGCAGGTTATTAGTGATCGAATTAACAACATGTCACAACTTGTATCTGATTTATTAAAGGAAGCTGACTAATGCAACAGGGCTCTAAACAACATGCGTGGAGATATTTTTCAGGCATGCTGACTGCTGCCGTACAGCCCATGGAAAAGCAGAGTTAGAAACAGTCTCAAGGATTTTGCCTTTTTTTTTATTTATTTTTTTTTTAGTATTTATTTTTTTGCAGGCGCTTATAGATTATTGCCTATTGGTGTTACTGAGAAGCATGTGGATCTACATCATAAACTTGTACCCCATGCTGGGTCAGAACCTACACAAACAAACACAAAAATTTCAGTCCTGCCACATCTAGTAAAAGAACTCAATGGGAGGGCTTGGCACGGGTGAGCAATGGGAAAATACAGGAGACTGGGATATGCTGTGATCTCTGTCTTTTTTTTTTTTTAATTTTATTTTTTACTTTGCTGTTCTCATGATGGAGGTTTTTAAGAAGGTATGAAGAGTACTAAAAGTGAAGCAGCACAGTTTTCTGGAGTTTACCCATATCACTTCGTAAACATGTAGGGTGGCATGGGAGAAAGTACAACTACCCTATGTAGCCCACAAGCAGTTAGCACTTGCAGTACTTTTTGAGCTAATATTGACCCAAAGGTACAAAGAATTCTATATAGAACGTGGATTTAAAATTTTTTCACTTTTCCAAATTTTTTCAAAGGTACAAAGAATTCTATATAGAACATGGCTTTAAAATTTTTTCACTTTTCCGAATTTTTTTCTGAACAGGGTTTGCTTCAAACCCCACTCTTTGCTCATGTATCAGGGCCCTGTGTGGCCATCAGTATAAAACTAAGATCTGTCATAGCTTTAGACAAAAATAAAAAATATTTCACAGGAGCTCTGCA
>NW_008677852.1:0-28148 GCF_000695815.1 Acanthisitta chloris | reverse complement strand
ATATATATATATATATATATATAGCTTTAACTGACATTAGACTTAAAATGAGAAGTCTTTGGCACAATTACAGCAATTGCAGTTGTTTTCCAAGAGCTGTAACTCATGCCCACTGGAACATCCTGTAGAAAACAAAAAGCTCATCAGTAAAGATTTCTGCTGTTCTTTGTGGAGCTGTATTCCATTTAGATCAGAAAAAAAAATCTGTTGACCTAAGTTCCTGCTAGTGAATCATCATTTGATTTGACATTTTTTTATTTGAAGGCCACTGATTACACTGCCATAGTAACTATCCCTTGCTGTAGACACTGGTCAGGTAACATGCAGTCCTGCCCATGTCCAAGTGCTGCACAAATCACAGGCAGCACTGGTGCTGCTGTTACTCACTAGATGGCTCACTGATCCAGATCCAGTTTCTAACCTTATCTGGGTGTTGTATTTCAGTAAATGTGCTAACAAACTGATCATGTAGCTTTCCCTGCCTCACAGGGAGTATCATCACAAACACTGTTAGTTTGTGAAAGACTCTAGACATTTATTTGTATGCAAAGCAGAACATATACTATGTTTTTAATATTTCAGGTGTTCCTGGCTCTTTGATGGAAATGTGATATACTGGATAGAGAGTATTGGGCTAAGACAGAGGAGACCTGGGTTCTGTTAGCTCTGCCTTTGTCCTGTTGTGTCACTTGCATTCTCTGTGCTCTGGTTTGTAATGTACTTGGAGATATTGTGATAAAGCAAAACTTTATAGAATAGGCAAAATACAATTGTTTTCCTCTTTTTTTTTTTTTTGGCATCTTAACTAAATTTTTGTACTGCAGACTGTGCCACTTCCCAAATGAAGCCCAGTCCAACTCAGAAGTGAATAGGTATTTTACCACTAACATGAAACACAGCTAAAGCAAGCTCTTCTTTTCATGGACTGGATTAATGAGCAGAAGTTTAACAGTAAATTTCACAGTGAAAATTAGAATAAAAGCTGTGTTGAATATACAACAGTTACCTGTCGAGTGCTTAACATTTGAGCAGCCTGATCGTAGTTTGCCTGCAACACCATACTTGGCAGCAACAGGCAGTCTTACTCCCCTGTGTCTTGTCCTCTTTGCCAGCTGAATTCTCTCAGCTGAAACTCCTTGTCTAGGCTGTTCCTGTCCAAAGCAGGTGCCCTTACTCAGAGATAAAGCAAGAGAGACCCATGAGATCCTTTTCACAGGCATTCCTTAAGTAAGTGTTTCCACTGTTGTAGTTCATGAGTTGTATAAACTCATGTTCATTTTGCCAGTTGTTTTATGTCCTGAAACAGTCAGGAACAGGATGAAGAGGATACAGAAAATTCTTACGCATTCAGGGGTGTTATGCTTTCCCACTGAGACTAAAGAGTAACTATCACATCTACTTTATTATGGTTGCAGAACATTTGATGTAAAATACTTTGAAAAACTAGAATTAACTCAGAGAATATATTCTATAGAATTTATTTCTAAAATATTAAATCTGATTACTATTTTTTTAAAATGGTAGAAAGCTGTTATTTTCAAAACAGAGTCTAGTTCATTCACATATTCCTTGGTATGAGAAATCTCAGCATTTGCCTTTTCTCTGTTTCCATTTTTTAAAATATTCTTAATTTTGCTATTCTCTGTAATTGATGTCCACGTGCAAATTAATTGTCCATTTCTCCAAGAAGTGTCAAATCCAAAGCATGAACATTGTGAAGTGAGGAACATGTGCAATTTAGTTTTAAAGGAATCTGACTGAACTCTTGCTTGAGTTCTTCACAGGTTCTTCCTCTTCACTGTCTTCCCACTCCTAAATCCAAGGCAGCTTTTAATTTTGTTGCTAATAAACATGCCAGAATATTTTTTCCACTTACAGAGGAAAGGTATAACATCCTTGAGGACTTTTCTGCTACCCTAATGGCTGATAGCAAGAGTTTACCTTTTATATGAACATCCAGTTCATGAAACATTTCTTTTGCAGCCTTAGTATTTTCTTTTTAATTCCTTCCTTCCTGTTGGTGTTTGGGGAGGTCTGTTGTACAGTAAGACTTTTCATTAAAATCGAGCACAAGGGCATCTGTAGCATCCTGTGTGCTATGAATTACATCTTGAAAGGCCAGATTGGATGGGGCTTTGAACAACCTCATCTAGCAGGTAGCACCTCTGCCCATGGCAGGGGGGTTGGAACTAGATGATCTTTAATGTCCCTTTCAAACCAGGCCATTCTGTGATTCTGTGAGTTCATATGTGTATTGCTCTGCTGCTGTATAAGTCTTTATGGTTAGGCAGGTACCCACCACTCAGCAGGTCCCTCTGAGTGGAGACCCTTATTCATGGTGCTCTGTATTTTAACTTCTCAATTGAGAAGATGATAGTCCTTCATCCATCCAAGGATGGGGGTGGGACCAAAAAAAAATAGCCAAAGGGCAAACTTTGCCCTTTATTTACTCAATTATCTTAATTTGGATCTTAGCAATGGCAGTTCTGTTTCGTGAATGACTGTCCAATAGAACCAAGTCAAATGAAGTTTGCCTCTCATGTATGTTCTTCTTTAACTGTTCACTTTTCCAACAAACCATGAAGATGGGATTAGCTTTTCTTGATAGACAGGAAAAATGGTGGAAGATACAAATGCACATCATTGTTCTAACACAGGGATCGAGATAATCCTTTGCCTTGAAGCATGGGTGGATACACCCTGGAGTGAGTGAAGGGAGGTTAGAAAGGACAATTTAGAGGAAAAGAAAGATGAAGGCTAGAGGCAGATTGATGAGGATTTTTCTTCTGAAGGGCAATATAAAACATTACATATTTAAAAAAAAAACACCAAAGGAAGGAAAAGGGAAATTAAGATCCCTCCAGAGCAAGAATGGAAAAGCACATGGATGTTCACTACAAGTTGGCCCATGTTAGATAATAATATTAATTCTGTTACTTACTATATTTTTAAACCAGACATGAACTCAGTGCAAACCAGAAATGCCATTTTTCCAGACCAGTTGTATACAGACAGCCATTACATAAAAGACTTGTCCAAATGTGTGGGGTAAAAACTACAAAGCAAACACTAGAAGCATTCAGTACCATGTCCTTTCCCTGCCTGTGGCAATTGCAAAGTTGTGTTTGGTATCATTTTAGTTAACTCTGCTCCCAAGCACATACCCTCATATAATCAGTTTCTCAGATAACAAGAGGTGCTAAAAGCAAAGAAGAAATAGGTGTCCTTTATATTAACATTTTAGCTTGGGGTTTTCAAACAAGACTTAGTACAATTATGGCAGGTAATTATTTTGGGTTTCTCTATCTTAAACTTTCAAAATATGCTCTTAAGAATGAAATTGGGGGTTGGATTGTGGCTGAAGGTTGACCTTGCTGGGGTACTGGGGGATGCCTGTGTAGAACAAGCCATGTGGTTGTGAGTCTCAGATACAGATTCAGCACCAGTTTTCAGCTTCTTGAAAAGTTTGCATCATCGTGTGCACTGGCAGCTGGTTCTCTTAAAACCAGAAGCAAGCATGCTGGTTTTTCCAGCCCATTTCACACAGATACACCACTTCAGTTCTCAAATGCCCATGTAAACAGTGCTTAAACAACTGGGCCCTTCTTTTAATTGACTGATTGTAGGCACTTCTATGGAAATACGTCTGAAGTGTAGTTTGTGAAACATGTTAAAAAGTGTTTGATGTAAAATAAGCTCTAGACATTTAACAGTGCAAAAATAGTCAAAATCTGTAGATTACAAATCCGTTCCTCAGAGCCTCAGCCTGTAATATTGTCTTAGTAAAGTTGATCTTTTAAGTTCAATTGCATTCTGGTGTAATAATCTTTTATAAATAAAATTATTAATACAAATGTACTGGTTAATACCTGTTAACATAAAACATGGCAATTGGTTATTTTAATTTGTTTCCATCTACAGCTAATAGATAGAAATTTTGTAAAAACACAGTCAAAAACAACACTTAGTACCTTTTGTATGTTTGAAGTGTTTTCATTGTTTTAACAAATACAGACCACATGGCATTTACACTGTCTAGTCCAACCCTGTCTTTTAGCAGGTTCATCTCTGTGTATGTATATATATATATATATTTCTTCATAAGAATATAAAATTGCTTTGGAAATTTTTGTTGGCAAGTGGTAAATAATACACCATGGCATAGATTCAAAAGCACTTAAGCTGATGGTGTTTCAGACAGGTAATCCATTCAAATGGGACTAGTAAAATTGTGGTGTAATTGCAGCCATTTGTTTAAAATTTGTACATTATGTCTAACTTTACTAATTTCTGAGAAAAATAATTATGTTAAGTACTTAACATTTTCCATTACAGATGATCTTGCATACTAAAATTATGGAGATCTCAACAGTAAAGCAAGATATTTAATTGGACTGCTGCTTTTAAACTGTTTGAAGAAGCGAAGGGAAAGAAAGTTCATCTTAAAATCTGTACATGGAAATAATTTTAAGCTTCATGAACTACACATTTCCTTAATTTCCTTTTTTTTAAACAAGCTGTAACATCAAAGATGCCAAAGGGTAATATAAGCTACAATAATATTCAACAGAACTTAACCTAGACCTTATGTTGTAATAATTTATTCAAATTAACTGTATTCTTCTGTATTTATATTTTCGGTATTTATTATGAATGATATGGAATTTGATGTATTTATTGTGGCTTATTACTGCAGTGTATATATTACAAAAATGAGCATTTTTAAGTCTTAACATTAGTTTTTTTGTTAATTAGTGGCACTTGTATCAGCTGTATTTTTATTATATATTGTACAATATATATTGTCCATTTGTTTGCAATGAAGTAAAACAGGTTTCTACGTTACATCACGGTTGCCAGTGTGTTGTGCCTCTTATTTCTGCTATGCAGTCCCTAGAGATCCCTCTCAGCTAAAAGAACCAGAATTAGTCCTGCACCTCCTCCCCGAGACCTGCAGAGCCTCCAGAGATGCTCTGTGAAGTGTCAAGCATTTCTCCCATTCCTCGTAGTCTGACAGCATTAGGAGAAACAGTTTGTGTGGTTTTTTTGCGTGTGTTTTTGTTTTCAAATATTTGTATGCCAATTCAATTAGAAAATGAGCAGAAGTGCCTTGGTAGGTATATCCATTTGCCCTTTAATGATACTACTGCCTACACTTTTCTTTGGCCAATGAAATAAAGTACCTGATCCATCTTTCATGGTGAATTTAATAATTTTCAGTACAAGTTAATGAAAAAATTGTTTTCAGCAGCTGTTTGAATGAAATTTTGCAAGAGCTCTCTCTGGTGGACAGTTTGCAGTCATTTTCTGCAGTGAATCATTTCCATGGCTGCAGCAGCTTGTAAAGCTCCCTGCTCAGTTTCAGGATGACTGCGTATTTTGAAAATTGCTGATCGACATTGCTTTGTTGGGAAGATACTTAACAATCACAGGTCTCTGCCATATTTTTGTTCTGATATTAAGACTGAGCTGTAAATTTATAAAAAAAAGTAGTTTGCCCTTAAGTGTGCTTTAATGCTAAATTACATATAGCCAAATTATTTTTATTTACAAACACTGATAAAGATCAGATGATGTTCTCTAGATTGCAAAAAAAGTTCTCACAGGATTTAAGGCATCACTTGTTTTTCGGTTGCTAGGAGTTACACTGAATGGAACAGACTAACACTGCTCTCAGACTGCTTTTGGCATTGCCATGGACTGTGGTTAACAGGGCTGTTCCAGGGCTTGCTAAGCCTTACTGACACAACTTTCAGCACTGGTGTTCTAATTCAAGACATCAGGATGCCAATTCAGAAGTAAGATTTAACACTAAGGTTCAGTTTTAAGTTATCTATTAATAGTACTCAAATTATTCTATATTCACCCTAGAATAAATCAGCAATTACTCCTGAGGGTGATAAAACAAAATCCTCAGGTATGGTGAGCTGGTGAACTCCCACTGCAGTGAGTGGTGTCATAATCAGGTAGAGAACCAGTGGGGACCTCCTGTTCACAGGCAGGAGCTACCCAGAGCCACAGGCCCTGAAGTCCTAAAACGTTTAGGACCTGCTTTGTCCTGCTGGGAGTGGGGCTGAGCTGTCCTTGCCTGAAATCAGCCTTCCCCAGCACCTCCCTGGATACCTCCCTGGTGAGATGGAGGTTAACACTGGTGCTAGCTTTGCTAGTAACCTTCAGGAATTTGCACAGCCATCTGATTGATGTACCAATGTTTTACATGCTGTAGATGTAATAGTATTTATCTTTTTCCCCTCCACGGGAGCAGAGAAGAGCATAATGCTATTGCCGAAAGTGCTTTAAATTAAAATCTAAAAAAAGGCTGTAAAAGAGCCAGAGAAGTCCCTGCAATAAACTGATTTTCAGCATTGCCACTTTCAAGTGAACATTAACAGCAGCCCAGAAGATGCTGCTTTTTTATTACTTTTGAAAAGTAATTTTTGAACAAATGCAATTAACTTGAAAATATAACAACCAACCAAACCCCAACTTTCTAAACCTCCAGCCATATTTACAGATCTATTGTTCTTATATTGTATGATGCCTACATATATGTTTACACACATATGTATGAATATTTGGAAGTGCAGTACTCAATGTAGACACACAAGTTAATTTCAGATCTTCAAACAGAATAGAACAAAAAGGTCACTTGAAAGTTTTGCTCTGTTTATAGATCTGCTTCTCACTTTTCTAGCAGGTAGCAGGGAGTCCAAGTAAGACTGAACTGCTGTTGTACCAAGTACTTCAAAAATACAGACTAAAATGTCACTCATAGTTTAAAGAACAGATAGGAAACATATTTTAAAATAAAATAAAATTAGGGTATAAAATGAATTTAGGACTATTCACCTCTGTTAGACCAGAAGTCTCAGAAAGTGAAAGGAAAATCTTACAAGACAATTTTAAAATCACAGAATTAATTTTCCCCTTCCACACCTACAACTGCAGGCAAAATATAACAGCTAGGTGAACTGCTGTACCTAATCGTTGCAGAGAACAGAGTGACAACTACATATATTGCTATACCTGCTATAATATGATCTTAAGATTACCAGTTAGAAAAACAAAAAATAAAAAGTGGAGCTTCTCTGGCATACCTTGTGAAGAGGTTCCCACCTCCGAGGGCAACAGAACACTTGTTTCCTTGCAACTTAAATTCTGTCCTGGTTTGGAACGTTACCTCTGAAAAACACCAACTGGTAATGAGTAGATGAATGATGTTTCACATTTGCATTTCCAATCTGACAAGTTTGTAAGAGAAACCAATTGCATGAAGAAATTATTCTTTAGTGATATAAAAAATAATATAATGCATTTCCTGTATAACGTATAAATGCTAAAAGAACAAGTCCTCTTAAACTGCTACACTAAACACCTTGTCTTCTAGAGCAGGTTAGTTCAACACTGATCTCCATTTCATACCTGGGGTTCAACATGTCACAGTTGCTCTCTGTGTAATCTCCCATCCTCTACACATATTGTCCAACAATTGTCTCATTGACCTGCATTCTATTTTTCCTCAACTCCTCCTGTTTCTCAAGAGCCCTTCCAATACTGATCTGCAAAAATACTACTTTGCATTCCATTACCAAATTAAAACATTTATCAGAGGATGCAGGCAGATCTTTGTGCAGTGCTGTTCTAAACAACCTTCCAGTTTCAGAGCAGTATCAGTTAATAACCCTTCCCAGTACAGTCCTTCCAAAAATTTCTGTCCAAGTGTAGCAAGCTACTTTAAGCTGTACAGCTTTAATTTCATAGGATGTTCTCACAGGTGTCACCAAAAGCCTTACAGAAGCCAAGACACGACTTAAAGGCATTATCAAGCCAGAAAAATAAATTAAAGTTAATGCTTCTGACAAACGATCGCTGGTCCCTGCTTGTTTGTTGTCTTGTAGATGACTTAGGACTACTGAAAGGATTTCTTCTTGCTTTTATCCAGAAATTGAACTCATTAGTCAGGTACCATTAAACTAACCACAGACAGGCTCCCTCCCCCATTAGAAGTAAAAAAACCCCACATTGTGAGGCTAATTTCTTCTTGCACCCACCAGACCCTAGATGCAAATTATCTTTTGTCTGTAATGACATTATTTATTTACTAGGACAAGAGAACAAATTTATTATTAGCGTATTCTGTCCTATTCAGTCTTTAAGACCCACCAGTTCAAAATTATTCCTAGCTTTATATTTGATCATGCAGCCAAAAATTTCGATTTGCCTTCACTTTAAAAATTAAAATGATTATATATTTGATTATGCTATATTATTTTCTGTAGTTAGCAGAATACTTAGGACAGCCACAGTATCATGCAGACTGATAAAGCTGAGGTCAGTTCTTTGTAAAAGAGGAAACAGAAACAAGAAAAAAAATCAAGATGCAAGTGTTTGCACAAGAAATGATGTATGGATAACATTTGAAACCTGTGAGGTAAACATTGCATAAATCACTAAAACATATGGGGAGAAAAGTGAGTGTAGTAGCAAACATGTAATTTAAAAGCAATAATGAACAAAGTGCTGAAAAAATGTGTAAATATCAACCAGCTCAGAAATCTATTACAATAGAACTTTGTCATAAGTTTTAAAGTTAATTAAATATGAAAAAAACTGTACACAGTTTTGTCAAGGCAAAGGTTAGTTATAAGAATAAGCAGATTTTTCCATTAAAACAATCATAAATACATATTTTGGTGAGGATTACTTGCTACTTCTACAGAAGCACTGACTTTCTAGAAGCTGAGCACAGTGTGGTAGCCTAACTGGCTTTAACCTGACAGTCAAATATTTAATTTTCCAAGTGAACAAACCTATACATTATTGAGAAAGTTTCCCTGGGTAAATTATTGTAAAAAAACACTTAAGTCAACCAACTGAGCTTAAAAATATAAAGTGTATTGAGTTTTAGACAGCAGACAATAATTTCTCACAGCTCTACAGAGAAAACTAGTCATCAGATGTACTTACAATATGGGAAATAACAATATACATATGGTCCCCAAGGTGAAAGAGGACTAAAAGGATCCATAAATCAGTGGTGAACATGTAAAGTCTTATTACAGAAATATTGCAAACAAAATGTAATCAATTATCTTTGGTATAACACACTCCTTGAGAATCTCTGCCGACACATTTTAAATCCAATTTAAGAGGGAAAAGAAACTGTTTAAACATTTTGCATTTGAAGCATCACTTAAAAATGCAGTATACATATGATCTCTCTAAAAGAAGAATGGATCTCTTCTTTTAATTGAATGCTCCTGGCCTATAAATATAAAATTTTAATTGTTCTGGCCAAAGATCCACTTCTGGAAGGGGTCTGATGGATTACAGGTTGCCAAACTCGGATGTTGTCCATTTCCCGTAAGGCACATATGTAATGCTGCATTGTACAGAGTTTGATCCTAAAGTGAGGAAAAAAGGAGGGGAAAAAAAGTCAAACAAACAATAAACATGCTATTTCCCCAACTGTTTTCCCCCCAAGCTGATTGCTAAAGAGTAAGGTCACACAGAGGGGGCAAGCAAGCGATTTTAAGTAGCATGCGAGAAGCCAACTTGTTTTGTTAGGAAACTTTTTAATATTATGGCAGAAGATACAAAACATTTGAATTGGCTTCCAGGTGGATGTACACACACACACAAAAGGATATCAGTGGATTTTAAGTGGCATTCCTACGAGTGAGATCGAGTTTTCATCTGGTAACTGAAAAGTTATCCGCATCTTCCTCCTGAAAATAAACTTACTCTTTTTTGGCTCCAGAGTTTTTTTGTTGGTTAATATAAAAGATCACTGATTAAAGTGCAGATTCACTGCACAGTCTAAATACCTTTTGGTACAGCCATTGCTCCTCTCCAGCGGCTAAGGTTTTCTGGCCTTTGTAGCTGCACTCACAAAGCTGCACAGGTCCTTTAGAAGCATGCAGGCAGAGCTCCTTCTGAATGTTATGTCTAATTTCATGGTGTGCAGAATATTCAAAGTACTATTTAAATAATTTTTAAAAATTTCAGTAAGTAAACACAAAAGTATAAACCAAATTAATCTTTTGAAATTCCCATATACAAAATAATACATTTCTTGTAAAAGAAGTCTGAGGTTACAGAATAATTTCTCTGAATTCTAGCATACACACTTTAAAAGTGTTTACAAAACTAAAAGCACTTTTTAATATGAATGCAATACTAATTTCTACTTATGTGTATAAAATTCAAATGGCACTTGGTGCATATATAATGCAAGATCTCACTGCATGTTCCCACGCAGATCATATATAATTCAAGGAGACATAGTGAAGGGTAGAGGTAGTTGCATGGATGACTTAAATTTTGGCATTTCTTAACTTTAAAAATCTGCATTCAATTATGTTGCTGGATTTTGTTTTTTCTTAGAGCAACCAAAAAAAAAGGTTGTCACACGGAACAATACTGACTGCTGTACTGCCAAATTTTGCTGCCTGATCTAAACAATAAATGTGAACAGTACGATGCTGTTATGTTCTCTTGTGAACTAGCCATTAGACAAGTAATACAAGCAGGTATTTTATCAGTTAATTTTACCATGATTTCCTGACAGCAGAGTACTCTTAAGGCTCAGGAATTTTAGGCTATAATTCCAGTCTTAACAGGGATTTAATTCTAAGTTACAGACACAGCTGTCCTTTTATACCTCCAGCCCTACTCTAACATCCCGGTCTCTTCCTCTTCTCCCTCATTAATCCCTATCATTACATCCCACTACCACTGTTTCTTGGCTCCATATGTCAGCTGCCTTCACCATATCTTCCCTCTGACTATTAAGACCAGGCTCGGTTACCTCCCTGTGGCTTCCAACCATCTGTACAATTGGTCAGCAATCACCTCCTCACTGCCTTGTAATGAATGGGAACAGCACTGAGGAACAGCCATGCCACTCATAAGACTCTGTGCCCAACAGTAATCCCTGAAACAGGTACTGATAGGAGTGATCTGCTTAATCACTTAGCTCTCGGACATAGTAATTTACTCTTAATCTGCTAATCTGACTTAATTTGTCCTGATTTATCTTTTTAACTTCAAAATGTCTGCTAACCCTGAAAATATGACTTGAAAGCTAGGTTAAAACTCCATTAATTTTGGATATTGAGATGGACATGTTCCCAGCCCCAGAAGATTCTAAAACGGAAGAATGATATACAATTGATGTACAACTCTGAAAATTAGGTTCTCTTTTCTACTCCATTCTCCCATCTCAAATATATGGACAAAGATGACAGGTAGCATGGAAAATATCAGTCTACACTGCTCAAAGCCTGGTAAAGAACAGAGAATGACTGAAAACAGAGTATTGCAATGAGAAAGGTTAAGCAAGCAAATATGCATCTCAAGCATTATCAGTAAAACCTATCCTGAAATTCTCTGAAGGCTGGCCTTTAAAGGGATTCAGACTGTCGATTTTATGGCAGGAGGAAAAACAAAAAATGTAACACTTGAAAGAAAAGTTTTAGTACAGTCCAAGATAATTTAGGGAGAGATAACAATAGAAGCATACAGCAGATCTCTTCATACAATGTCTTGGCACAGTGTTCCTGAATTACTGACTGTGACAATGTGAAAAGGCTAATAAAAAAAACCAAGTTCAACACTGTAAGAAGCTAATGTAACAGGAGAGTTCTTAATCGAGACAGCAAGCCTTCTCCTGCAGAAATTCATTAGGAAAGAATCAACTAACTAGGATTATGTGTCTGAATTTTATCAGTGCCACCAACTGATGGCTTTTAAAATTTCAAAAAATTTATTAACACACACCCCTAATAACAATTATTCCAACAAAAAATTTTAAACTGTTGTTGACCTTTAGTTGATAAGGATCTACAGTTGATACATTTAGTCACTCTTTAAGGCAACAGAGAAGTGTGCATTTCTGGGCAGGAAAAGAGATGTTCCTTTTATTCGTATTACAGTAGTGACTGAAGGATTTAGTATCTGGCATCTATTGAGAGTCATATTGTAGAAGGAACAGAGCACCATTGCTGCCACCAAGAGCTATGGACCAAGGATAGCTCCTCTTGAACAAATGCAATCACAGTGTTCACTTGCATTAGCCAGTACAGGACAGGCCACTTTGACCTCACACTACAAGGCTGCAAGCATGAGAGGGAAGGTGGCTCCAGCCTGGCCACTTGGTCTCCCACTGGCCGGGTTCCAACCAACATCTTCCATGACAGTGTGAGTCCTGGTGACAGAGAAAGAAGCAATAGGAGGAAGTATAAGGAAAGGAAGAATTATTAAGAAGACAATGCTTACAAGAAAAGAGTAAGGGTAGAATGAAAAGGTTTTGCACAGAAAGGAAAGGTAAAGTGAAGCAGTGCAACTGTCTTTGCAATCTGAATCTGTATGCTGAACTTAAAACGGTTGAAGCCGGACACAACATGAAGAGGGGCATGGAATTTTCCTTTAACAATATAAATAGGAATTAACTACTAAGGAAAAAAATAAGGAAAAAAGACATGGGGAGAGAGAAATCGCATAACAAAAATTAGTCAGTTTCTCTAAAATAAATTACAAGCTTTCATACGGTAAAGCTACAGCAGAAGAGATCATAAAAACCAGGAATCAAATATTTTACCTGATTTCCTCCAAGTCCATGACAAGAATACATAATCAATGGTTTGCCACCTTGGTTGTTTTCACCAACATCCAGACACATGTGGTTACCTATATTTTTTAACTAATGAATGGGTGTTATCAGAGGGGAAAAAAACAGCTCAGTGGGATGACAAAAAATTAAACTAATAAAACTAACAAAATTAAAACAAAACTAACCTTCAACTTAACAACAGTTACAGCTGTTACTTCATTTTTACTTTCTGCTACTCTCAAATCAAAAAATTGTTTTCTCTCAATTACACTCTTCTAACTAAAAGCCTAGTAACTACATAGTCACACACAGAATTATTACTGGCGAGCAATGTTACTGTTATTCAAATTACAATTCGAACAGTTACGCATAAAATATCTAAAACTGGAGGAAGGGGAAGTTTTATTTGTAAATACACAAATATTAGTGCTCACATCAAGCTAAGGATGATTACTTTCTTTTTGTTGTTTTTTGCAATGCAATGTATAAAATTATTTGTCAGGGAAAATGTAATGGTCTCTAAAAAAACATTTGTATAAGGTAAAACCACACATTATACTCATCATAAACCCAATTCTGAGAAGCAAAGAGCTGTCCAGTTTTCCTTACTAACATGAACTAAAAATTCTCTGAGATTTCAGTGTATCAAGCTAAATTTACCTTTATAACTCAGAAAACCTTTCACCACTGACTTAGTACTTTTTTGTCACTTTAACTGTTAGTGACAGACAGAATGCTGCTTATCTTAGCAGGTTGTAAGACCTCATTAATCACAGCTACTGGCAGTTACTAAGAAGCTTTCTTAAGTTTTATATTGCTATTGACAAAGCTATAAAATATTCAAATAGCAAGGTATGCAGAAGAGATTCTTTGTCCACAGTAGTAACAGAAAACCTCAGAGCAGTTAATGACGGCTAAAGTCTAAAAGCTATGGCTAAGGTAGCACAAAAGATTAGCAAACTTCCTGGATTCTGAAGACTATAGAAAATAATTAAACTTACAAATCCAGAAAACGAAGGATTCAGGTCTGGCACATATGCTTCTGGATAAACATTACTGAGATACCAGGTGAAGTTTTTACATTGCAGACGCTGCCTTAATGCAAGTCTTTTTGAAACGTCTCCAAACGTTTTCTGTTACAGGAAGGGAAGTAAGGAAGGATGGAAGATATATTGCACATGTAACACAATGATATTCTGTATTGCAGTATTAAACAAGGTTTAAGCTTCATTTGTTGATTTTTGTTTTGTTAATGCTGTACTACTACAGTTCCTGGTGGTTTTCAGTGCTTAACACCCCAGGCATCCTGCCCACGGCATTGCAAAGCACACACAAGAAAAATACATTGCAAGTCCCAAGAAAGTTTTAAGACAGTGCCATGAAATGGGAAAGTACAAACAAGACCATACTGATGACAGCTATAAAGCTAACTGATCTCACTAAAAGTGTAAACGGAAATAATGTAAGGGGCTAACGAAATAATTAGCATAATACCCAGTACAATGTAGAATCTCCCAAACAAAATGCAGTTCTTTAGCTGCTGAACATGCTTAGGAAATCTAATGCTTTAAAGTGATACAACAGTTGCAAAAATTCATCACACAAAGGGGGGAAAAAGATCTTCTCAAAGAAAACTAGATTCTAGCTGGTAAAAGATGAAAATTTGATAAAACTTACAAAAATAATAAGCCAACAACCAACCTCCCTTGAAATTAACTGCAGTTTTTAAGCAGATAGAGATGGGATGGTTATCTATCATCAAATAAGCTTTACTCTGCAGCTAAAGAACCACAAAACCTGCTTTTTAAGTAAAAATACTAAGCAACTTCAGACTAATGAGACATTATGTTTCTCACTCCAAAAACATAAGTTAGTTTACATTGTAAACTAACTCAGCTCAGTAGTTTTTCTCCTGCTTTTCTGGCAGTTCCAGTAGCTGCTCAAAGCAAATGAGCCAGGATTTTACAGAATGTTTGAAAAAAACCCACAATAAAACCTCACCATCAAAAACCACCACCACCAAAACACTTTAGTTTTCCCATGTTTGTTAGCGCTGTAGCATTAAGCAAAGTGAACTCTGTCTTTTCCTTAAAATATCTAGAGTCCTTACATACTTTGTCAATAAATAACTTTTGCTCACCAAAACTTTCAACGCAGCAAGTGTGATTTCTAATACCACCACCACCACCTACTTGTTTCACAATTTTTGCTGCCTCTGTGTTTCTTCGGTAAAATATTACTTTATATTCATCCATCCACACTTCTGCAAGGCGAACTTGATTACGTGTGATCACTTGAGTACCTTTTGGGAAAGTATGGGGACTCTTGCTGCGAAAGACGTGGCCAACAACAGAGCAAGGCAAGATCTCCAACTGTCCACCACATTGCCATACCTAGCAATAACATTTATGGTGTAAGTGCACTGCAATTAGACTTAAGGGGTGGAAAAAAAAATCAGCAATATTATTCACCAGAAAACATCAAACCACTAGCAAGAGTACATATATCAGAGGCATGATAAGTGAATTTCCTAATCAGCACATTTTAGCTTTCCACCCCACACACACTAAGAAAAAAAAATCATTTCAGTGAGCATGTTTGTATGAGGTAATTAGTAATTCACTTTTCCATGTCCTGGTTGGCCGATTCAGCAGAGTTGTCAGAATCTAATACTAATTTGTCCTTAAAACCACTGTACACTCTCAGCATAGAGACGACTGCTCATTAAGGAGCTAAACTTACTCTGAAAGACATTTCTATATTTTCACCTCCCCATATTTCCATTTCTTCATCATAGCTTCCGATGTGTTCAAAGTAGTCTTTTGATATTGAAAAGAGACCTCCAGCAAAAGTAGGTGTTCTGCAAAAACAGAAATTTACTGAGGAAGACAGGATTCAAATAGGCAGGGTTTTTTCAAAACAGATGTAAAATCTTGATATATCTGTTCTAGGAATTTTCCATGCATTTGTCAGTGTTTAACTACATTGGTGCACTTTTCTGGCATAAGTAATAGTTCTACCAGTTAAATCTGTCCACATGGAGTCTCATTTAGACAGTTTTATTGTCATTTATTAACAACTTGTTTAGACTAACGACTGCTGGTATAAAAGACAGCACCAGGAAAACTAACATATATCCCTGTATGGAGGGTATCAAGCAAAGTTATTACTCCTACAGACCAGTAACCTTTCTGTGGCCAAAGCAGGTGCTATTACCAACACACGCACTGATGTAACAGCCTAGTATTTGGGTGCTCTGAACCTGTGTTGTCATTCTTTCAAGCATGACAAATGAGGAGCCAGAATCTGTGGTACTGTCTCTGAAAATAACTGTTTATAATCCTCCTCTGCCCCCTCCTGCTAGGAATATAATAAGCAATGGAAATTGCATATTATATTCCTAGTGTATGTAGAAAAAAGGCAATGCAGAGCAATTGCTGTCTTAAGGAGGCTATATTCTTATGAAAGCTTTAAAATGTGGTTCTTAAAGTATTACAAAAACCACGTAAGATACTAAGATGTCTGATTATACTCATCTGAAGAACTAGTTTATTTACAAACTGCTGTTTATAACAAAACCCCCATGAAAGCAGGATTTAAGTAGCATTCAATCTATGTTTACCTAATTGGATAGGTTTCATCTTTTCTTCTTTTATTTTCATGTTTAGGTAGAGACTCCCATCCAAATGACAAACTCCAATCAAAATTTCCTCTGTTGTGGCTATGCCCATAAGGAGACGGTTTACTGAATTCAAACGTATTGAGATCTATAGAAGCAATGTCAGGGCTTACAACAGCAACAGGGTTCTCAGCTATTCTTGCCAGTAATGGCTCTAACCAGCCATAAAAGCATTCGCCTATGGAGAAAATGGGAACAAACACTGAATTTTTACTTGGCTCTACAGTAGTACACAGGGAATTTTTTAACATGTCCAGCAAGCCAAAATGCATTGCTTTTAAATAACATTGCCAATTATACTTTCAACAGTATGAAATAGCAACAGGAAAGATGATATATTGATAATGTTTATAATTCATAAAAAATGTGCAATATTACATCAAAGACAACAGTGTTATATACCAGACCTGGAATGGTTACAGGTTACACTTACAATGAGCATCCAGAAAGGTAAGGATCTCTCCTGTTGCTACTGAAGCTCCCAAGAGCCGTGCAGTGATCAGACCTTTTCTCTCCTTTTGACGGACTACTTTAACTATTTGAAACTGTTTCACATACTCATCTAGTTTGTCATGCAAGTATTCTAGAAAGAGGAATCAATTTCAGGATAGTCAGTGCATATACGTGACACAGCCCAAAATTTTACATTATCAAACTAACAAGATAAACAACTCACACTAATCCCAGAAATTACCTCAACATCAAAGCTGTAAAAATTCCTGATTGATGAAGGTTATTTTCAGGAGCTAAGTCTTGTTGAGGTGGGGGTGTAGGAAGAGGTGATTGGCAAAGAACAGGAGATAGAACACTAAAAATACTCTGGACAATAAAGGAAGTCCTAGTACATCTCTTCTGTAGTATTAACAGTTTGAATATCAATTCAAACTCCATTTTCAGAGCAAAGGGATCATGTAAGTACTCAAGTGATCTGCAGAACATGCAAATTCTTTCAATAATGATGGCACATTTAGACAGTTTTTGAAGGCTACAATATTTACAACAGCAGCCACATAAAAACCTATTTACATGTTCAGTTTGAGAAACAAGCCCACACTCATCATCCCACGTCATCCCACCCTTGTTATTAAACTGTACTACTGAACATACTTCACATACCACTGTGTTCCTATACTAAATACAGACTTGCAAAAATGTAAACACACTAACAGGAATGTGTATGTATACACATGTTCATATAAAGTTAAGCATATAAGGCTTTCTGAACGTACATTAGTGTTCACACTCCATACACATTCAACTGTTTTTGACAGCTTGAGTGTTGAAGATTATTTTATTAAATAAGGCACTGCCCTTCATATTAATGAAATTAATTTGCATAAAGACAATCATCAGGATAAAATGCAAATTGTCAAAAACATTGTCCAATTTATACCTGGATACTTTGATCTATAAATTGTAATTGGTTTGAAGCACAAATTATAGAGCTACTTGTCATGCAATGAGTTATGCAGTTAAAGCAGGACTAGAATTGGAATAACTAGAAATAGGGTTTAAAAAGCTTTAAGAGCATAAGAATTTCATGCTTGACTACTTTATGAAAAAAAAAGATGGAGGACTATTTCATATTTTAAAGTAAAAGAAAGGAACAAACCCACTTAGAATATCATTATAATTGTTAATGGTGGTAAAGAGATACCCTCTTTTAGCCAATTTATGTGCAATCCTAACATGCCTTCAATTGAAAGAAACATAAAATCAAAAGACTTCTTACCATCTACACTGGCATCGTCCACCAAAATGATCTCCTTTAGCAGTATGGCAGGAGACGTATACATCACGCTGTGCACAGTTCTGAGCAGAGTAGACCATGCTTCATTATGAAAAACAATTATAATGCTTGTGGTTGGCAATGGTGGGCAACGCTTAAACTTTTGTTCAATACATCTACAGATCAGAAAGTGTCAGGGGTTACAAAACAGACAATTTTTGACTCTCTTTTTAGTACAAAGCTTTATAAGTATGGACATTAAATATTTCAGCTTCTCCACTTTCTATCCCAGCTTAGGAGTGCAAAGGCAGGTGCTCCAACTGTTCAAACTGTGTTTAAAAATATGATGACTGACTCAGTTCTGCTTCTGTCTCACAAACATTTGAGTACATTTCATACAGCACCCAGGCCTTCTTCAGGAAAAAATGTTATTATATTGAGAGCAGCAGGTACTGACTGACTTTCAGTCACCATTACTGCTGAAACCCAAAAATACAAAGAAGAATACTTATCAGAAAAATGCAGAGCTTGCAAGAAAAAAATGGAACAGAACTTCAAAATTTCGTGGAAATAGTACATAAACCTTCAGACAGCATATATCTCTCAAGAGATACAATGTTAAACCCACGGTTTTTCATGACTGATGTATCCTGAACATAACTTTACATCCAATTGCATATCAAGGTGACAACACTCTATTCATAAGCTGCACACTTACTGTTTATTGTCTGTCAATTCTAGACACTGGAGGACACCCCAAGGTAACAACCACAGCCATTGCCTCACAAAGTACACCAGTGAAAACTCACTGGCTATGCTTCAGCAAAGGTTATGGTGAGCTGCACCACATGTACCAGCAACAGCTCACTAAGTTTAGCTGCTGCTGGCACAGACAGCTGAGAACCTATAATCCAGCACTGACAGAGACTGCTCATAACCAAAACCCATTCTCCCCAAGTGCTACAGTCTACGTTAATAAAACGTTTCAGTTGCTGCTGAGATGTTCCATTAACTTGTTCAACAGTTTACAATTCCTAATTTATTAAATTATGCTGGTGGTTTTATAACACTAAATACTTAAAAAACAGGGGGTGGTGTTTAAATTGGGAAAAATTCAGTTTTCTTCTAAGTAAAACTTAGCTGGCTTCCAGAATGTTACTCAGAAATCTTAGCTTAAAGGCACAAGCAGAAAACCTTATTTAAATATGGTTACTTTGAATTCAAACCCATGAAAGAACTGAGCTTTTCTAAACATTCCTGGCTTTGGCACTGTGGATCGTTATGTACAGCCAATCCTTATGTATAGCTAGGAGACGTTCCTAAACTATCACCTAATGCTGGACTCAAATCACTTTGCAGTCTGAATTTCTGAGCAGTTTTTCGACTATCAGGACATACACATTTCAACATACTCAGGAGGTCGAGTGTCTGGTCCAAGGTCTCGGTGTAAAGAAATCCTATCACTTGCAAATGCATTAAAACAGTGTTTTGCTTCTCCACGCTCTTTTTCTTTCTGTTCTTCTGAATTTAAGTCAACGGTTTTAAAGGCTTTACCAGAAGCTCCAGGAGCATTAGGATCTTGAAGGGGTCGATCTAGAAAGGGTTTTAGTTCCACTGCAGTATAGTGTCCTGGCAAACAGTGTCGCTCTCCAGGAACCTTAGTTTGCCTAACAGGTGCTTTTATCTGCATTTTTGGCTTTGCACCTTTGATATTGTTCATAGCATTAAACATGAGACCTAACATATGACTTTTCTTTCCAACAACTGGCTCCATCCCTGCTTCATCCTTAAAATCTTGAACACCCACTTCTCTTTGCAATAAAAATAAAAATACCAGAAAGACAAACACAATAATGCTAAACTTCCAAAGTTTCCAGTGAAAAAATAATTTCTTGAATAGTTTAGGTGCTTTTTTCAAAGCCATTCTAGTTTATAAATTTTCACACGACAAAAGCTTCTGTGAGTGATGTTCTTCAAATAGGTCACAGGATTCCTCGAAATTATAACACCTGTAAGTTGAAACAAAAAGTATGCATTTAGACATCCAGGATACTCAACAATGTGAAGCCACAAGAAATTAATGGGCAACAATTAATTCACAACTCCCAAATGTCACATGTGTGCTGCATCACTTAAGGATACATCAGCCCTAACATACCCAAAATGCACCTTCCCTGTTTTTTTGTTCTGGGTTTTATTTTTAAAATACACTTCAAATAGAAGAACCAGAAATCAGGGATAGCTAAGCATAAAACAGTATTTCTACACAGTGCCATTACTCCACATTCATTTTCCTCTGATTACATTGTTTAAAACTAAAGGAAAGTGTCTTCCAGAAGCACAGAATTTTAGTTCAATGATGCGACAGAAGAAAAACAGGCAGAATCATACATAAATTCAAGTTGCATGTCAGAAAAAGCCACATGAAAACTGAAATGTAAAGACAAGAAGAATTTCTCAACTTATTTAAAAAATCTGAAAGTCTCCAATACTTTTTTTCATAAAAAGTAAAAATCTATTTCAAGATCAGACTTAAGTAATCAGACTTCAAGTGGGAAATTCTTAGATTAATTTAGTTATCTAGTATACATGGTCAGTGCAGACTTGATACAGGTAAATTGGAGTAGGTTAATTGAGCCTGAGGATCAAGGAATTGCTCTGTGTATTTTTTTATTCACTTGTACTGAATTTTCTGGCATGTGCTGCTGCAGCGCATCAAGAGAACATGTCCAAGAGCTCTCCTCTTTCAGGAACCCTGCCACTATTTTTTTCACAGACAAGCAATTATTCAGTAGCTTTCAAAGATGGAACTATGAAAAACACTCGAGGACTACCAGAATCTAAGTGGTTTGAATTAACTTCTCTCAGCAAAATTGGCAGGTTACAAGAAGGGGAAATATAGCGACCAGCCTGAATTCAAGGAACTGCTTCATTTTTGTCTAAATTGCATCTATGTGAACCAAGAAAAGAAATAAACAGCATCTAGCTAAAAGCCACAGTTAGTTCCCACTTGCTAACTACTGACCACGAAATTGCAAGAAAATACTTTTCCATTTATTCCTTTGAAATACAAGTAGATTCTGCATTTCTTAATTGTATTAACGTACACTCAAGAAGATATATAAGTCAGAGAAAACAAAACAAACAAAAAAACATCTTCACTCAGTTTCCTTCAAGACAAGAAGGAGAAATTAAACATTTGGATTTCTTCACATTATATTATATTTCAAAGTTTCTCTCAGATTAATAAACTCATACATTTAAACTACTACCATAGATTGTTAAAAGAATGCAGGGTGGAAGCTTATTCCATCATTGCTGGAGAGATACTAAAAGATATAAAAAATGAGCTTCACAACTCACAGAATTAAATAAAAAAACAACAAACCAAAAGACCAGTCCACTCTGTCTCACAAATTATTTTCCAATCTCTCTTTAGTGCCATAAAACATTGTACTACAATACCAATACCTATACACTGCAAGACTAAGAACTTTATTTTCCAATGAAAGGCTTGTAACCAGTTTACCAAACTGCCAGATGGAAAAATGTCTTGTTTTCTCACCATGTCTGGTGGGTTGATCTTGACTCGCTGCCAAACATCTACTCAGCCACTCTCTCACTTCCCATCCTCAATATGACAGTGGAGACAAGAGAGGATGGAAAATCACATGGGTTGAGCTAAGGACACCCTGATCACTTACCAGTTACTGTCACAGGGAAAACAGACTTGTAATGACGAATGTTATTTTATTGTCAATTAAAAATAGAGTAGGATGGTGAGAAACAAAGACAAAACTCAAACCACCTGCCCAGGCTCATCTTCACTCCTTCATTCCCAATTCTTCTATCTCCTTTCTCCCAAGTGGTGTAGAGGGGATGGAGAATTAGGGTTATGGTTAGCTTGTAAGACTTCATCTCCACTGCTCCTTCCTCTTCACACTTTTTCCCTGTTCCAACATGAGTCCTCTCTGTGTGGTACAGCACTTCAGCACAAACTGCTCCAGCACAAGTCACCTACGGCTGCAGTTCCTGCCCGGATCTTGTGCCTGTATGGACTCTATACAGGCTGCAGCATTTTTCAGGGCATATCCACGTGCTCCAGCATGGAGTCCTGCACAGACTGCAGTGTGGAGACCTGATCTGGGATGGTCCTTCATGGGCTGCCACAGCCTTCTCCAGAGGGAATATCTGCTCCAGTGCCTAGAATACCTCCTCCTCTTTCTTCACTGACCTTTGTTTCTGCATGGTCTCACATTTTTCTCACTCCTCTTTCTCACAGCTGCTGTGGAGCATATTTTACCCTTTCTTAAATACCTCATCAGAGAGGCACCACCTGCTACACTGGGTGGCTCAGCTTTGGCCAAGAGTGGGTCTATTTTACAACTGGCTAGAACCAGCTGTGTCCAGCTGTGGGAGTGTGCTGGTTTGGGCTGAAGTAGAGTTAACTTTCTTCACAGCCCCTGTCTCTTATCACAGGGGCCACCTGTGCAGTCATCCTCACCTCCCAGCCTTGCCATGCAAATGCAATATGCCACATAAAACAGTGGGCATAAGCAGATATTAGCACCGAGCAACGAGACTGTCATTGCAAGGGCTACAGCTTCTGCAGCTTGTTAACCAGGAATGTTTTTGTAATACCACCAAAAAGAGAATCACATTACTGTTTCTCAGTACACCATGCACAAGCACATATGATACTAGTAAATCTTAAAGGTTAGAAATCAATAAGCAATATATCTTCCTCAAATACAAAAAAAAAAATCTATATTTCAAATATATATATGAAGTGCATAATGTCATAAGAGAGTTCTGGAAACTTCTTTATCTCACAAACAGTCATGAGGCACAGTCAACCAGGCAAGCATGTGGGGTGGGGGGCATTAGCACTTGTTGGCTGTTTGGTCTGTTGGCAATAAATTTCTTTTATCTCATTAAACATGAAATGATGTTCTCCAACTTAGTCTAGGCCTCTTCCTCTTGTTAAAGAAACTTAAATTTGTCCATAACAAGAAAAAGGTTCAGATTTAATGAACATGATAGTGTAAGATATGTCAAGAGAAGTGAGGTTAAACTTAATTCTACAGAGCAACACTACTGTTTTACACTGAAATTATGCTTAAATTGGAGAACTTAATATTTGAGACAAATATGGACAGCTATCTCATCTTGTTTTAATGAGCTGGCTTGACACTACTCAGAAGGGTAGAATACATAGTGTCGTTACATATCTGTTACCTGTCTTAGTACCAGAGAAATCTTTGAACTAATTTAACAACCACTTTACAGAGTTAAATTTGCAATCGGCAGATTTCCATAAAATCTTCGGCATTTCAATTAACAGAGCAATGTTTCCTTGTTATGCTCACTACAACAGAATCTTTTTCTGGTTTTATATTTACTTAATTGTCTCCAGCAATAAAAAGGAAAAATAGACTAGAAAATACCAAATATTTCTTCCATAGATTTTTGCTCCATGCTTCAAACATTTGAAGCTGTTTTGATGTTGCAGTACTAAACTATTCTTCACAAAACATAAGAAGTACGTATGTAAATTTTACCAAAAACATAAACTAAATTGCTGTTGTTTTTATTTGGGATTATTTCCTGCACAAATTGAGCATATACAAATCCTTAGAATTTCCATGATCAACACAATAGTCAAGATATCCATAAATCCAAATAACCAAAATCTAAAACGCATCCAGAGTATTTCTTGCACCTGTGTTTTGCATACATCTGCCTTTAGACACGGCATTAAATGACTCCCTGAAATAAGCAGATATAACGAGCAACCAAGAACATAGAGCAAGTTATTCAGCATTTGTTTTCCTATGTTACAATATTCACTTACTCTATTCATTTGCATGCACTAGGACTGCTCTTTGGCAACATATTTCCTTTTATTGGAAACATCTGTTTTAGCTGCTGAGGTCTAACTACATACAGCTGCCTGCCACAACACACAGGTGAAATGGGTCTGTCCCTAGAAATGAAAAGAGGACTCACCTGAATTAAGTGAGTTGTGGAGGACAGCAACACAACACAACCCTTTGGCAGCATGTTGTGTACAGAAACAAGTGCAAGTGAGGTTTCTTTTCTAAAGAAAGGCTCAAGTGACAGCCTGGAGATAGTATGTGCAGCAGAGATGAAGTGGACAGAGGCTCATTTGCCACAAGCATACAGCAAAAACTTTTGATACAGACAAACGCTGAGTGTAGTTTTGTTGACAAAATATATCTGATAGGGATATTGCTTAGAGTAAGAGAAGAGCTCTTTGTCACACAAAATAGTATCAGTTTGCAGAACACAGGCTACATTGTCCAAAGAACTTTTGCCATGAAAGCTGTATCTTAGTGAGGGTTTTTACCAGGATAAGCACCAAAAAGCAGCTGCCGCACTACTCCGAACTACATCACATGGGTAGTGTGTGAATTCAATACAGTCTATGTTACATTATGCCACCCACTAACTCTGATGTCAGACTGTCTGCAAAAGCTTACTTACAAGAAAGCCTCACAACTGCAGCAACATGTAGACAACTCTGATTTTCTGTTAGCTTGGTCTGAACAACACTGTAGATAATAATTTTTTCATTTCAAAAGTCAGTCATATTTTATGAAAAGTGTAAATACAGCCCAAATCAGCAGACATTCTTTCAGACCATGGCAGAGAGGCAAAATTTAATGGGGTGAGGATCAACAACATACTTGATCTCAGCTTTTTTAATAAAAATACTTTAAACTCTATTTTTCTTTCATCCAAATGTTAAACAGGTTTCTAATATTTCCCAACAATGTTGCTTCTAGAACATTAAAAAAGTTAATACTAAAAAATACGCAAGAAAATATTAAAAATAAGTAAAAAAAACTGAATAAAAAATTACTAGAAAAGGGGAAAAATAGGGAAAAATGTTTCAGAATTATTCAAATCAAAGCTCTTTTACTACATAACTTTCCTTCAACTTAATCTAACTCTTCTATAACTCCAGAATTAGAGTCTCATTAAATAGTTTGTCTATTTTCCTAGTTACCAAAGGATACAGTCCCTTCATTAAACCTTGATGTCCCCTGAGTCAGAAGGTGGGTGCATGACCAGAAACACTGAGCAAATTCTTTAGGAAATAAAAAAGGACCTGACGCTCATGATCAACTGTTCTCACTAAATTAGGAAAAGTCTGCCAAAGGTATTTCAGGATACTTTATCTGTAAGAAGTGCTGCTTTCACCACTGGGATTTCTGAATCTAAAATTCTAGACAGGGCTTTTTGTTTTCTTTGCATGAGTATCAGTGTTGATGCTGCTAATACACTAGTTACAATTTGGTAAATGGTATCTTTGTGTTCTACCAGCATGGAAATTGCGGGGGTTTCATACCAGCCAAAAAAAAAAAAAAAAAAAAAAAAAAAAAGAGAACACAAAACCCAAAATCACTGAACAAAAATGTTTCTACTTCCTAGAAGTTGATCCCAGAGCAATATCCATTCACATAAGCACCTTTTGTGACAGACTAAGAAAAATCCAATTTGGAGTGAACTTTACATGCAGGTTTAGCTTATTATGGAATACAAAAGCTCCTCATACAATCAAAAACATTCAAAAGCACTTCAGAAATTGAGGAAAATTAAAAAGTTGCTTAAGTTTAGCAAACTATGCTACTGTTTACAACAATATTAGCCCTTGACTTAAATAAAGGAGCAAATGATAAAACAAAGTGTACAGAACTTAAAGATGTGCAAAGGAGAAACAGAACCAGCTGGCTAGCTTCCATCTCCACACTTGCAACAAAAGATACTTCCTTATCTATTCCATTAAGAACTCCTACTGGATACACTCCTAGATAGGGCACACGTACCTAAAAGGAATAGAGATTCACAAGCTCCAGGTGCTGTTCCTCCAGGTACATTCTTTGAAGCTCAGCCAGTGGAAATGTGATTCTACTTCTGAAAAGAAGTTGTAAGAGAAATACTGAATGCATTCAATTCCTGGGCCTTCATTTTAGAAACATTAAGAGCACAGATTATTGTTGCAAATACTGGATGTAATCTGCCTCCCTGATTATTGCAGAGAAATGAGAGGCTGTAACTGGATAATCACACAGTAGGCTGACAAAATTCGGAGCAACAGCAGCACAAAACAGCTAGCTGGAATATAACTTGGTCAACTATGTCCTTCAGCAGTTTCTTTGAGATAAAAAAAATAAATGGGGAAAATCCCCAAACAAACCAACCCCAAATGTCCTTCTAAGCATTCTAATGGAAGTGCTTCCAAAAACCCTTTCAAAATGAGCACTACTATTTTTCACAGCTAAGCACTGTATGTGATAGGCAGAGATAGGCAGTTCCCTGTGACAATAGATAGCATATTAAAAATATACAGTAACCATATATCATAAAAATATTTATGGCTTTTGTTTACAGACCTGGGACTATAAACATGCATGATCTCAAATTTAAATTTCAGTCAACTCTGCATCTTCCTTTTTCTCTTGGTCAGATTGTTTTGCGCCTCTCTTAATAATTTTAGACCATCCCTAAAAACACCATGATGACAAATGAGCTGTAAAGTGCTAGTTTAACTTTGAAGGACTAGTGTCTGATTTTCATTTAAGCACCAGAAAATCATCTTGGGAATCACAACCAAGGGACTTTTGTTTGTTTTCCTGATTGCAGTAATGTTGCTAAGATAACAAAAGCATCGGAGTACCATGTGCAGGTCTCAAAATCAGAGTTTTCCAACTGGCCTTCAACTTTTCATTTCAGTGGTAAGTGTAAAGCAAAGAAAATCTCATGGAAGATTTAGTGGGATTTATTGGGTCAGCAACTGCTAAACTAATCTTTGTCTGAATCTCGCAAAGGTGTCTTTGCTTTCCTCCTCACTTCAGTGTTTCTTTTCCAGCTACATTTCACTGCAGAATAACGTCAGTCCCCTCTAGTTAGGCATCTGACTATAGAATCTCACTGCTAAGTCACTGTCAGTGGTTTCGTGATACGACTCCTCTGTAAGCAGAACCATTTCCTATGGCACATGGTACCAGCAAGCCTTAGGAAAAATCAGACAATGGTAAGACAGACAGCAAGTGAATAAACTGATGCTTTACACAACAAAATCCAGCAGTTCATGGTCTAGAAACCTGAGGCACTTTCAAATCTCCTCAAACAAGCACAGCAACGACTAGATTAGGATGAGAAATTCATCATTACTGGCAGGGAACTGATCAGCAGTTCCTATCAGGAACAGGATTCTCTACATTGGCTGCAAAGAAAGGGGAAACCCTGTACTGAGTGTTAGTTCTCAAAACAGACCAACCAGGCAGTGAACTTATGCAATGCAAAAAAACCTCTTCTCAAAGCACTGCGGTGTGTCACCTAGAACCACAGACTTAGGGAAATGTCACAGAGAGGAAAACCATATCTTGTTCCTATTTTGACAGATGTCAAGATATCCAGGCTGTGGCTGGTATTACTCCATCCAAAAAAAAGGGCAAAGTTAACAGTGCCATAGCAGTTACAAGGAGGAGGAAAACTGGTCTTCTGCTCCTGCCCACACTGCAGCAAAAATAGTAGTTCAGGCTCTCTATAACTAACTTAATTTTTACTTTGCTGTTATTGAGAAGCCTTGAGATGACAGTAGCAGATGCCAAACTGACTAGGCCACTGAGCAAACCTAGCTAAAAAAGGAAAGCCAAACCCCTAAGTTGGCTGTTTCGTCTCAGACTTCAACTCTTGTCAGCTCAGCAGCGTAACACTGGCTTCGGTCAAGACTAAATGGATCAATCTAAGTTTTTAAACAAAAGAGATTGTTTAGTTACAGTAGAAGATTAACATCTAAAACTCTACTGAGATGTGTACAAAACATTTGTGTTTCCAGTAGGATTTTTTTTATTTAACCAACAAAAAAGTTTATTAATAAAGTCTTCCTTGTACAGGAATACTTCACACAAAGTTTAAAAAATAAATCCCTGACACGAAGGTTATCAATGTTGCAATTCACTTCTCCTGTCAGTTTCCCAGAGCCAAGGAAACACCAAGTACTGTCACCTGCTGTGCAGAAGTAACAAACTCCCAGAGACACGAGACAATCCGGTAACTTTACACAGCACTTCGCATAGGATGAAACACACCGGAGG
>NW_008677851.1:0-19279 GCF_000695815.1 Acanthisitta chloris | reverse complement strand
CTGAAGGAGGGAAAGTCTAGGTTAGAATCTATGATTAAGGTTAATTTCCCTCGACTGAAGGAGAGAAAGTCTAGGTTAGAATCTATGATGAAGGTTAATTTCCCTTGAATTTTTAACAGTTTCTCTTCAGGTGTACATACAATGTGCATGTAATCTTGCAGCATGTGCACCTAGTACTACAGTGAGCAATGGCAACCTACCCATGTGTTTACATATTAGAGCATGTTGGTCATTTCTAACCCCTTAGAAAGAAAATACAGTATATTGTTTATACACAAGATTCCTCCTGTTCTTATCCTGTCTTGAAAAAAAATATTTAACATTATAAAAAAAAGTCAGTTATTATTTGTTTCTTATATGAAAAGTTGTTTAGATAGACAAATATGCAGGAATTGGAAAACTATTCCCAGTGTGTAAGGAGGAATTAGAATATTAAACTGCCTATTTACAGAATAAGAAGTGGCATTTCTTTATGGAGAACTAGTCACTGCAGGTCTTGGTCATATGAAGAAGATGTGATAGGGAGTTATGGAATGAGAAAGGAGATTTCTGTGGGTTTGGTCCAGAAGCTCCAAATAATGTGTCAGCAAACACAGCAGATATATTGCCATGTCTGTGATCCTCTGAGGTCATAAATCAAGAGAGAGCATGCAAAGAATGATCCTATCTTTTCTGACACAGAATATTTACAGTTGGAAGAACATTTGCTTTTCACTTCAAAAGCAATGAGTTTGATATCACACAGAAGTTACAAACAACTGGCCCAAGTTTAGCTTTGTTATGTCAACTGGTTCAAGAGCTGGAAAGAAAAGGGAGTCAATAAGTGTGAAACAGAACTGGAGGTTAAAAAGGAGGGATGGGGTTGATCTTTCACTTCTTTCAGGACAGAAAGGGAGAGAGATGCTGACTGAATGAAACTTGAAGATGTAAGATCCCAATGGAAATGTGCCCAAAAGACACATTACTTCTGTGAATGCCTAAGCTTATTCTAGAACCTTTATGCACCAGCTCAGTTTGATGTTGCCTAGACAATTGTTAAGCCATTTACAAAAGTCAAATTTATGCTTTCATGCTCACTGCAGACATGCATTTAGAGATGAAATACACACACTATGTTTCATGATATAAACTGTAAATTTGGGTAAGTGATGTACAAATTCCCAAATTGTCCCACATGGCCCTTCAGCTGTCTGCTCATCGTATCACTCCAATCTGTCACTTCACTGCAGAATTCAGAGTGCTCTGGGCATTTGGAATCCCAGTGAAAATACTTCACACCAGTATAATTGGTCTGTAGAAATCCAAGGGGCAGGAATCAAAATGAATTACTTGTCCATATGGACTGTGAGAAAAGACTTACCCCAGTACATGCTGATCTGGGAAATTGCTGTGCTAAAATTAGGATTTTTTTTATCGTTGAGATTATTAAATTTACAAATGCATGTTAATTGCTTAATTTAACATTTTATTTTAGGAATCCATCTGCTCTGTACGCCAAAAGCATCACAGCAATGTCAATTTGAGTTAGTTTTCTTCTGGTAAATACTGAACACAGCAGTATATTCTGTGCTTGAGAAGGGAACAGTGCAAAGACAATTTTCTAAACAGCATTTAGAATGTGTAGATCCTAATTCTTCTGCTGGCTGTGATGCTTTGCAACAAAGAGTCTGAAAAGGCTTTGTCTAGATTCTAGAGAGAAAAACCCTCAAATTAAAAATCTCCTGCTCTACAAGTTGTTGAAGTGAAGGGCTGAAAAAAAGGAGCTCTGGGTGCAGTGCATGGTTGTTTTTTAAGAAACCAGTGCCTGCTCTTCAAAGTGAACAACTACAACAGGAAAACACAATAGAAAACAGATAACAAAGTGAACAACTACAACAGGAAAACACAACAGAAAACAGAGCTGTTAGACAGGAAGAGCTCAAGGAAGCAGAAAGGCTGACTAGCAATTGAATACACATTAATAATGCTACAGTTGTAAGGAGAACTAATACAAGGACACAGACATGGAATGATATTATCAAAAGAGTTCTTCAACTCACAGTGGTTGTTAGACTGTCTCAGACCAATACACAACATAGTAGAAAATATTTTACATCCAGTCCTGTAACTCTACTCAGCTTTTCTTAAGATAATCAACCTGCACCCAAGAAGTAATAATATTTCCCACCTGACATGATTTTAATACTCCAGCACTTTGGTGGCTTCATTACCTCCACTAGTTTCTAGAAAAGAAGTTCATTATAGTATGCTTATGTACAGTGGTTTTTAGGTTGCAGAATTTTTGGTTAAAAAATTATTGCTCACATGAGTTTTTTACCTTCAGTGCATTTAAAGAGACCAAAAAGGTCACACCTTGAATCCTGTGCTCAGTTCTGGCCCCTCAGCTCAGGAGGGACATTGAGGGGCTGGAGCAGGTCCAGAGCAGAGCAACGAGGCTGGGGAAGGGACTGGAGCACAAGTGACACATTCTAGACAGTGACCAGTGCACTTTTCAGTGATTCAGCTTTTCCTCTGGCCATCACAACTGTGATCATCATCATCATGTGAGACTTGCTCTGAGGATAAAATAAGTCAGGTAGGTATTTTTCTACAAGCTTAGAATCATAGAATCATCAAGGTTGGAGGAGACTTCTAAGATCACCCAGTCCAACCATTAACCTGTCACTGCTGGAACCACTAAACCCTAACCCAGATCCTGCAGTGCCACATCAGACACCTCTGAAACACCTCCAGGGATGGTGACTGCACCACCTCCCTGGGCAATATCCCAGTGCTGAACACCACAACAGGGAAAAATTTATTGAAAAACATTTTCCTAAAACTAAGTTATGCAAAAGATTTACACTTGAGCACACAGATCTTCCCATAATGAATGATTTCACTCCCCCAAATAAATTCTCTACCATTGTCTTCTCCCTTATTATTTCCCTTTTAGATCTGCAAAAATTAAAAGCTTTTCTATAGTAACCAACATTTCTGGAAAAGAAGTGGATACAAACAAAGAATAGGATTTTAATTAGTTAACTTCAAATTGCAATATAGAATCATAGAAACCTAGAATTTAAGGGTTAGAATGGATCTTACAGCTCACCCAGCCCCAAGCCCTGCTCTGGGCAGGGACACCTCCCACCAGAGCAGGTTGCTCAAGGCTCATCCAACCTGGACTTGAACACCACCAGGGTTGGGGCAGCCACCATGTCCCTGGGTGTATAGATATAGCTGTCTTAATTGATTTCAAATATCATTGCAAAACATCAGGACCAGGAGAAATAACATCCATGTTTAATGCTCGTTAGAAAATCACTGGTTTTAAGTTCCACTGCTGCTGCTTTCATGGAATCTCTTACACCAATGCCTGAAGAACAGTTTCACTTTGAAATAAATCCAGTTACAGCAATGAAAAGTCTTGGGTGAGAATGTTCTTAAACAGGTTTCAACTTTGCTGCAAGGCTTACTTGGCAGCCTCTAAGCTGAGTAACAAGATCGGATCTTGCTCTATAAGCAGATATCTACTTTTTAACAAGTCTCCTTTCCTTCGTGCCTTGCAGGTTGGCAAAGTTGAATTCATCTCTCTCTGATAAAAGAATGTCCCACAATAATGGATTCAAACCGTATCTGGCTTTTAAATTAATCCACAGTTTTTTACTAGGACTGTGTTTGTAATGAAGAACATGAGTCCCTGTAATAGCTAGACACTAGTCTGCAAACATGCTAGATATGGAGGGAAAAGCAAGAGGCCTCTGATATCCTCTGGGACTCCAAACTGCTGAAGTATTCTAACATTTGTCTAATTTTAAATATTCTCTTTATATTTTAGCTGCTCATATATTTCCAAATATAGAATACATATAATACATATATCCAAATTGCATAAGCTAAGAGTGTGAATTAATGTACTTCCAGAGAAATCACAGATAATATCTTTTAAAAGAGTATAAATCTATGTGATCTTATATGCTGGCAATGATACAGAAAATAATCACATAACTCCCATTTCAGAGACATTTTTCCCACAAAATAAGCACTTTTATTTATTGTAGGGGCTTGAGCATACCAAGTACTGCAGATCCTGCTGGAACCCCTAACCCAGATCCTGCAGTGCCACATCAGACACCTCTGAAACACCTCCAGGGATGGTGACTGCACCACCTCCCTGGGCAATATCCCAGTGCTGAACACCACAACAGGGAAAACATTTCTCCTCACACCCAATCTGACTCTGCCCTGGCTCAGCTCAAGGCCATTCCCTCTCTCCTCTCCCTCAGCCCTGGCAGGACACACATCCCACACCTCTCTCCAACCCCCTGTCAGTATATCCACATATATAATACTAACATAATGAAACCACTCAATTTAACTTTTTATAAAATTAATTAAATTTAACTCCATGCCTAGGTGTTCGTGCTCACTCTGCCAAGCCTGATGAAAACATGAATCAATACAAAGGAAAACAATACTTAGCCATATTTTTTATCATTATTTTAGTATATTTGAGCAATCTGTATAATCCCATCAAAGCTAAACCAGGCATCTCTTCAACAGAATATCAATTTTGTTATTTTTGTTATCAACACAGGGTTGGTAATGCAGAGATGTGTTTGTTGTGGCTGAGCAGAGCTGACCCAGAGCCAAGGCCTTTGCTGCTTCCCACACTGCCACATGGCAAGGGAGTTGGGGCTGCATGGGAGGTTGGGAGGAGACACAGCTGGGACAGGTGACCCAACCTGACCCAAGGGATATTCCACACCATAGCACATCATGCTCAGGGTGTGCAGTGGGAGGAAGGAGGAGGAAGGGGAGGATGTTTGGAGTGATGGTGTTTGTCTCCCCAAGGAACCATCCCAGGTGATGGTCCCTGCTCTCCTGGAGGTGCTGAACACCTCCTGCCCGTGGGGAGCAGGGAATGAACTCCTTGGTTTGCTTTGCTTGTGTGTGTGGCTTTTGCTTTCCCTATCAAACTGTCTTTATCTCAACCCAGGAGTTTTTCTAGCTTTTACCCTTCCAATTCTCTCCCCATCCCACTCAGGGGGGAGTGATCCAGTGCCTGTGTGGGGCTTGGTTACTGCCTGAGGTAACACCAGGACAGTTAGTAAAGCTATTCTTGCATATTAACGAGAGGTTAAAACTTTTTGACTTAGAAGGATTTTCACATAACTGAGTTAGCTCAATTTTTTTGATCTTTCAAAAACCACATCCATTCAGTAACCACTAACATTTTGTCCAGCAGTGCCAATGCTGTTTCACTTTGCTTTTCACAGATCAATTATGTGCTGCTCAAGAAAAATGTAACGCCCACATAGTATTTGCCTGCTGATTAAATAATGGCCCATGTTTAACAAATTGCTCAGATTCAAAGATAAATCAGAAGGAAACCACAGGCAAAGCTGTTTACACTTGCTTTCTCTGTAGGGCTGCTAAACAAAAACACCTGCAACACGAACAACAGATTTTATTGACCCAGTCTGCCACCACAAAGGATAATGTCAGCTCTAATAGACAATTGAAAATCTAATAGAAACATAAAGGGAAGCAAAAATAATTTACTGAAAAAAATTACACAAATATACAGCATGTTAAAAAAATCAAAGGGAGATTTTCTCCCATCAAGGCATTTGATAACTCAGTCCCTTCCCATGTCCCCTGTCACCAGTTTCCCTGCCTCATGCACCCTAGTCTTCCTTCCATTATACATTTAGAAGCCTTTCTTTATGTCTCTCCAGGCTCAGCTCCAGATGGGTTTTGGTTTTCCTAAACTTTTAGGTTTTCCTAAACTTAGTTTTCCTAAAATTACCCCTGCATGCTTAAGATGGCATCTCTACAGTTCTCCTGGGTCACCTGAGCCTGTTTCCACCTCTTATATCCTTTCTGTTTCTGTATATGAGTTTTGTCAAGAGCTCTTTGTTCATCCATGCAGACATCCTGCCACCTTTCCTTCATCTCCTGCTTGTCAGGGGTAGACACCACTCTTAAGCATGGAAGAAATGTTCCTTGAAAACCAACCAGCTCTCCTGGAGCCTTATTCCCTCTAGCACCACATTCCATGTCATTCACCCAAGCTGAGCAAGCCAAAGTCTGTTCATCCCATGTTTAGGTTTGGGATCCTGCTATTTGTCTTTCTCCTCTGAATATTCAGCACTCCAGTATTGTGTTTGCTGCACCTGCAACAACCCCTGACCTTCACAATCCTGACTGGACTCTTTGTAGAGCATGAAGCTGATCAGAGCATCTCCCTTCACCAGCCTCTTGGGCAAATGTATATTAGGAAGTGATCACCACTGCACTGCAGAAGCCTAGATTGCTTGAGCTCTACTATTTTTGCCTTGCTCTTCCAGCAATTATCAGGATGATTGAAGTCACCCACCATGACCAGGGCCTGCAAACACACAACCTTTTCAAATTGCCTGGAGAAGGCCTTGTCTACTCCTTCCTGATGAGGCAGGCTCTAGCAGACATGCCCAACAGTCCTGTCCATACTCTTCACCCCCTCTCCTGATCCAGAAGTTCTCATGTGGCCCAACATCCATGCCCAGCTGCTCTCTCACATTAATGATAACACCTACTCCTCACATTCCTTGTCTTTCCTTCCTAATGGAGCTTCCATCCATTCATTGTAGCACTCCAGTTATGGAATCAATACTGGATTTTTTTTCCTCATTAAAAGTTATGCTCTCATTTAGATTAAATTAATTTAGGAAATAAGATACACTATTCAAGTGCTCAGACTACATCATCACAATATCCTTCCAAATGTTGAAGCAATTACCTATGAAATTGCAACAAGAGAGGGAGGAAGACAATAACATCTGGATTCAGACCACTGACTACCTCTGAGGTGTGCTGCTTTTTGGTTTTTTTTAATCCTACACAAATGCATAAAAACTGAATTAACTGAATGGGGATAAATGTCATTTGTCTTAGTATCACTAGTAACATACATAAGAAATGTTTCCACCTTTTTCTTACTATGAGAGTCAGGAGAGCATGAGCTTAAATCAGTGATGTCAAATTGTGTGACTTTGGATCATGAAAGGTCATGAATCCCCATGCTGGAACACATTGTTTGGAATATAGTGGAAATAAAACGTCACCATGTGCTGGAGAAGATCCTTCATTAGTCCTTTTTAAAAGGATCAACTGAGGATTCTGAAATACCTGTATTCTAAATTGTGTCAATGTGGTCTCCTCACCCTCCTAAACCTGACCTTTATTTCCCATTACCCTGGTCAAGTGATAACAGCCAGTGGTGGTTGCAATGGATGTATCTGGTCATGAAGGCTCAGAGTGGATTTGGGTGTAGATGAGGAACAACACAATAAATAGCCAAGGGCTAATTTGAGCAATGCTCCCACCTAACCACAGTGCTGGTTAATGTCCAACTCAAACCATGTTTGGAAGAAACTAACATCTGCAGTCAGTATGCAAATAAGACTACAAGTCAATCATCCTCCTCCATAAATAGTGGACAGCTCAGGCCCTGCTGAGCTCTCCTGCCTGGCATGGGCTGCATGCCAGGATCTCCCCTCAAGCAGGGACACCTCTCAAGGTTACTCCTCGAGGCTGAGAGAATCCTTGTCATGCCAGATACTCAGTGAGTGAATTGGGAATAAGTGCACTGAACCTTTGAGACCTTAGCTAAGCAGTATAAAGGACTGTGCATATATAATCCTTTAGATATTTATCAGTGACCAATTCTGGATCCTGTTGCACCTTGAGAACACAGAAATTCATAAAAATCCCACAGGCATTTGATAACCTCTTGTAGCAATGGAAGCTATAGGACAGAGTCTGTTTCACAGGAGTTACAGAATTCACCACCAGAGTCACTTTTATGGTGAGGAATAAGTGGAATTTACCTTGGGGATTAGTGAGGTAGGTCCTCCCCAGAAATTTTTAAATTTCTATAGTCTTTTGCTGAGTCTTGGTTTACTCTTGCATCAAGCACAGAAAGAAGCTATAGTAGGACAAGGCCCAGCACTACGACATGCTGAAACAAAGTATTTTGCAGTGTGTGGTTGCCCTGAATGATAATTTCCCCAGATATTTCCAAACTCACAGAGACAGATCTATGGCAACTCAAGATCTGCATAAAAAATAACCCAGAGGAGAAAGTGGCAGTCTTCTATAAGATAACAATAGTTGTTCAGGGTGGTTTTCTTCCATTGCAAATGAGCTCAATATTTTTCTTAACACTATCACAGAATCAGACAGGTTGAAAGGGTCCACTATGGGTCATCTGGTCCCACCTCCCTACTCCAGCAGGGCCAGCCCAGAGCTCATGGCTCAGGGTTGTGTCCAGAGGGTTCTGGAATATCTCCAGTGAGGAGAATCCATGACCTCTCTGGGCAATCTGTTCAGTGCTCAGGGACTGCACAGCAAAGAAGTTCTCCTCATATTCAGGCGGAACTTCTTGGACATCAGTTCGTTCTTCCTCATATTCAGCTGGAACTTCTTGGGCATCGGCTCTTGCCCATTTCGTCTGGTTTTATTGGTTTCCCCACTGAGCAGAGTCTGATCATCCTCTTGGCACTTCCCATTCATGGACTTGAATCCATTCCTGAGGTCCCTCTCAGTGTCTCTTCTGGAGACTGAACAGCCCCAACTCCCTCAGCCTTTGCTCATCCCTGAGGTGCTCCAGTCCCTTCAGCATCTTCCTCCTCCTCCCCTGGACCTGCTCCAGGAGCTCCATGTCCCTCTGGCCCTGAGGAGCCAGAACTGGACACAACACTCCAGATGTGCCTCCCCAGGGCTGAGCAGAGGGACAGGATCAGCTCCCTGAGCTGCTGGCAATGCTCTTCCCAATGAACCCCAGGGTTCCATTGGCCTCCTTAGCCAACAGGGCACACTGTTGACTCAGTTACCTCATCTGAAAAATGAATACCCTACACAGTTCATTGTCTGTGAGCTCCTGCTCTCTCCATTGGCTGTATTCCAATGCATGTCTGCACACACACACAGTGTTTATGTGCTTAGAGTTTGCAACCTTGTTAGGCACAAGGGTGGCTTAAACTGAAAAGCTAAATCTAATTAGGAAACAGAAATTAAGTATCCTTCCTCCTAAGTCCCTTGACAGGTCTGATTTAATAGTTATTCTAAGAACATGCCACACTGGGGATTGGGTTGCCACCACTTATCATTTCTATTAATTGCGTGTTGGTCAAACCTCCATTTAGCAAAAGGCTACAGTGAACACCAGCAGCTGCAGCAGTCTACAGTCTATAATGGAGAGTCAGCTAAGGATATGTAGAAGTCCTAAGGGTGTTCTGGAAAGAACACAGATGAGGTGCTGGAGCAGGTCCAGAGCAGAGCAACGAGGCTGGGGAAGGGACTGGAGCACAAGTGCCATGAGGAGAGGCTGAGGGAGCTGGGGGTGTTCAGCCTGGAGAAGAGGAGGCTCAGGGGAGACCTTCTCACCCTCTGCAACTCCCTGACAGGAGGTTGGAGTCAGGTGGGGGTTGGTCTCTTCTCCCAGGCAACCAGCAGCAGGACAAGAGGGCACAGACTCAAGCTCTGCCAGGGGAGGGTTAGGTTGGATCTTAGGAAGAGATTTTTTGCAGAGAGAGTGCTCAGGCATTGGAATGTGCTGCCCAGGGAGGTGGTGGATTCCCCATCCCTGGAGGTTTTCAAGCTGAGACTGGATGTGGCAATTCGTGCCATGGGCTAGTGACCACGGGAGGGTTGGACTCGATGATCTTGGAGGTCTCTTCCAACCAGGTTGATTCTATGATTCTATCTGACATCACCTGACTTTATGCATAAATGACCAACAGAATATCAGTGACTGTAAGTGGCAATCCTAAAACTGCAGTTGGCAAATGACAACCAGGCTGATTCTATGATTCTATCTGACATCATCTGACTTTATGCATAAACGACCAACAGAGTATCAGTGACTGTAAGTGACAATCCTAAAACTGCAGTTGGCAAATAGAATGGCTGATCTTTAAAAGTGAAAATTTCCATCTACCTGATAAACCTCCTAAGGTGTAAGGGCAAAGTTCTCAAATGAGAGACTTCACTGCCCTCACCACATGAAAGCTCCAACTGATAAACCTTATGCCATGGCCAGGAGTGACAGACAGGCCTTGAGGGATAGAGGGTGGAGGTGGAGAAGAAGTCAGATGGCAGGACAACTTACCTATCAAGAATGAATAAATTTCCTAATCTCCCAAAAAGCATTAAAAGGAAGCTCTACGAAATCAGTAGACACACTGATTACTCTAACATTATTCATATGTGGCAAATTACCAGTAAGATCTTTCCTTTTCAAGCTTTCAAAATCATTTTTCTACAAATTACAATCCTGACATTTTAAACAAAGGATTTCATGAGAACTTTTGGGTTGATTAGACAAAAAGCTTATCATCTTCCCTGCAATACTGAACTCTCTTTGCCCTTCATTAAATCAAGTCTTGACATGCAGTGGGAGATCAGAAGGTATTAAAAGTCAGTATGGAGCAGACAGTCAGTATCCTGGCTGGAATCAGTGACTTGTTAGTGAAAGATCAGGAAGTAATACTTTAAAGGTTACATTTGGGAGGATTCTCTGCCTACCTATCCATTTTTCCAAAGGAATAGTCACCACAATATCACATATCAAAGTATATCAGTAGCAAACAAAAATATGTGACGAAGGCTCAGACACACTGTGTGATGGAGAAGACAAAAACTGAATGACTTGCCCAAGGCTGCACAGGAAGCTTGTGAGAACTGAATCCAGACTTGGCTCTAAGGCTTTTTTTCCTACATTGTGAGTCCACTTGCAAATTCTTTGCTAGACAGGATGACTTCCTTGGGGACACAGGTTACCTTCTGCTCTCCAGACTGCCCGAGCTGAGCAGCTGCAGGATCAGTGCACCTCCTGGGAGACAAAGTGCTTGAGGGATTTGTACTTCCTCCAGCTCAGTGAGAGCTGGAATTAATGTGAGTTCATGTGAAGTAAGGATGCAATCTGTCTGTCACTGTGTGCTCAGAGCTCTCACAAACCAGGAGACACATTTGTTGAATTCAGACAAAGACTTGATAACTTTGCTGATATTACTCCTTGCCAACCTTGCCTGATGACGTGAAAAGCATAATAATTACATGTTTATATGGACAGGAAACTATATGTGTTATATATTTTAAGAGAGAAAATGAAATTTACAATTTTCTGAACTGACACATAGAATCATAGAATTAACTGGGTTGGAAAAGACCTCCAAGATCATCGACTTGATGTGGTCTGCACTTGAAGTACATGCTTAGCTAACAGATATTATTTGTATTGCTAGAGAAAAAAAAAAGAAATGAAAAAGTAAACCAGAAGCAACTTTCAGCATGAAAATACGACAACAAATGAAAAAAAGCCCTTTCAACAGACAGAAAAGCAGAATACAGTGAGAGGCTTATAAAGCTTGTTCTGCCCCACTAGCACATCAGCTTCTGATCAGAGGCTGAAGGGAACTGAAGCTCTTGAAAAAACAATCTTTAATCAATATTGAAATTCATCAGAGGCAGTTCTACTTGCCTTAGAAAAAATATATCCATGTTTGAAATCAATGAAGTGCCCAAGGCATGAAAGGGCTACGAGGGAGTCAGAGAGGGATCTGTGTTAGGAGCTGCAGGGACAGGACAAGGGGCAATGGGGACAAATTGAGGGAGAAGCATCTTTCATTATACCTCTCCCTAAAGCAGAGCTCTGAACCTCCCTCCTCTCCTTTCCTCCTCTTTCTGTCTCACAGCCTGTTAAATTTGTTGGCTCTCAGCATCTCTCAGTAAAATCCCCAGACTGCATGGGAAGAAAATGTTAAATCTCAGTGATGTTTTTCAACTCTGTTTTGTTATGTCCTTACTTGGGAATTACTCTGCAGTCTCTATTGACTGAAAATAAAACAGGTGTACAAACAAAATATCTCCAAACTGATTATAATTGCAAACACAAACAAAAGAATTGCAAGCAAAAGCCAATATAAGAACTCTCAATTAAACTGGGTTTTTCATGGATGTATTGCACAGCCAACTAGTAGCAGCATCAGAATGTCAGTGCTAATAAAAAGGCAAAGTTGCATTGGAAAGTGGTATCATTAAGATTCCAGAAAAAAAAAAGGCAGCAAAAACCACAAGGAACTGCAAGACAATTGATCCTTTAACCATTTCTCTCATATGTGCTATAAATGTGCTTTAAGCAATATTTGATGTCAATAAAATATTTGGTCACATCCACATATCTTCTCTGATCATAGAATCATAGGATTTTAGGGGTTGGAATGGAGCTTAGAGCTCACCCAGCCCCTGCCCTGGGCAGGGACACCTCCCAGCAGAGCAGGTTGCTCAAGGCTCATCCAACCTGGCTGTGAACACTGCCAGGGTTGGGGCAATGATGGAAAGAATGACACAAAAGATGGTCAGAGGACCTTAAAAGGCATCATAGATGTTTAGTCTTTCAACAGTTGAAATGTTTCACATTCCTGAAAGCAACCAATGTGTATCACCAAGTGTGGGCACCTATATCATCAGATCCACAAATATTTCCTCTCTACAAATGATAGACAAAACCACAGGCATAGCATAAAGTATATAAACTGGAGGTTTAAGTATAAAAATCAAAAATGACTGATAGATATTGGAAGACAAGATATTCTCCCAAATACACACCACAAGTACAATGCAAACAGAAAAGGCACAAACACAGATATTCTCCCAAATACACACCACAAGTACAAGGCAAACAGGAAAGGCACAAACATAAAAACATCAAATCACCACTATTACATGGTAAAAAAAATAGCATAATTGGTAAGCAAGTAACCACCCTGATAAAGAGCTGACATAAATACAAATGCACATCTTTATGCAAACTTCTGGGCTGAAGACATATGTTCATGATAACAGAGAATGTTAGCACTATCTGTACCTGTATTTTCTGCATTCTGATTCATGCTTGCTCTCATCAAACATGTGACAGGGGTATTGGTATAGTTAATTTTCTGCAGCTTCCCAAATGTGGATGGTGAAAGGCAATATCACATAAGAAAGAAAAGGTGAATGTGCTCAGGATTCACTCTCCTACTGTTGCGACACTCAAATGTTTTCCTCTATGCTGAATGCATCTGTGTCTAGGGATGCAAAATCCAAATATCTAGCATAACACTTTCCTCTGTTGATGTTTGTTGATCACCATCCTGAGCTCCTGATATTTTAACCACTCCTATCCTTTATAGCAATTTGTCATTTCTATCACAGAATCACAGACAATTTGGAGTTGGAAAGGACCAATGAGGATCACCAATCCAATCCCTGCCCTGCACAGACATCCCTGACAGTCACACCCTGTGCTGAGAGCATTGGCCAAACACCTCTGGAGCTCTGTCAGCCTTTGCTATATCTGCAAACTATGGTACCACAAGAGAAGACTTAGCTTGTTGTCAAGGTTTCTATTTTGTTCCTTTAAGACATTCATTTCCCAAATCTTTGAAGCATCTTCTTATTCCCCAGGAGTCATAGAACTTCTACCCCCACTATGATTCTGATTTTACCCTGGCAAGGAACACCATGGATGACCTCAAAACTCCATCCATGACAAAATGAACACACCAGCAGCATGATCTGAATAAGCTGTGGCTTGTTCTGTACTAGAGTCACCCAAACATTGCAGTTTTGTTGTATTATTGTGGTAATTTGCAACCAGGTTTTGTAGGAATTATTCCAAATATATTAGTGTTCTGGTTTTGATACAGAGAAAGACAAATTAATTTAATATACTGCTATTATGGTTAGTAGGAAAACAGCTCAATATTGCTAATTAAGCTATTTGTCAGACTCTCTGTCTCAGTTTTATTATATACATGGGCATTTTGCCTTTCTTCCCTAAACAATTAGTAATATAAAAACAAATCAGGTAATGTTCTGCTAGAACTTACCCCCAGAGTACACATTATGTGTGCAGTTTGCTAAGCACAGGCTAGGAAAGGATGTCTTAAAAATCTAATTTAACCTAAGTATCTTCACACATGTAGCTTTTGTTTGAGCAGAGTGTGGTTGCAGGGATATCAAATGCATAGAAAACCAGCTTTAATAATTTAGATTATCAGCCAGATAAGAGGAAACAATAGAATATCATTTGGCTTAAGAATTGGAGAAATAACTCTATTATCTGAAAGACAGAGATGTGGTTTGTAGTTTTGGGGGTGTTTTTCTTCAAATAGAGAAGAAAACCCTAGAAAAAAAATAGTATTTTTAATAGCAATGTTGGGTCTTAGTCAATATTTCCTGAAGACATCTCATGAGACTCCACCTGGAACACTGCACACCGTTCTGGTGCCCTCAGTGGAAGAAGGACATGGAATTGTTGGAGCAAATTCCATATCCTTCTGATGCTGAGGACACTAGAACTGTGTGCAGTATTCCAGGTGGGTCTCAGGAGAGCAGAGTAGAGGGGGAGAATCACCTCCTTTGACCTCTTTTTGAATTACAGAATTTATAATAAATATAGAAATAAAAATCTGGATTTGTAAACATAAATACAATTTTCCCAATATCACAAGCCATGTAAAATCCTCCCAAAGGATCCAAAGGCATAGAGGATCCTGTTCACTAAGATAAAATTCTAAGCTAATTCTAATAAACGGTGATGTTTGCGTAGTTCAAACTTTGGCAGATAATATTTATTCCTGTTTGAAGACTTGCTGCATTTCTAATGCCCAACAAGTGCCCAGATGTTATAGCACAAGATGCTGAAAAATGTTTTGTGTCTTAAGAATTGCAAAGAATATTTATGTATAACTGTCTGTGTTAACGAGATCCAACTTGCTTTTGGGCACAGGAGACTAAATTAATAGAATTTTTTCTTTGTAGTTTTTCCTCACCCTTTTTTTGTTTCCTTAACTTGAAGCATTTTCTTTGCAAGCTGCCTGGACTCCTCCTAAAATGAATAGCTTATAGTCTGAAATAAAATAGGTTTTTGTGGAGGAAAGATTTCTTTTTTGTTAGTTTTATATGCAGCTGCAGAAGGGAGGAAGGTTTCCAGAGTTAGGCTATTTAAGTTCACAAAAGGTAAGATATCTTGGTTTATATTAAAACACAGCCATAAAAATAAACACAGAAGTCATTTATTTGGGAAATTAACCCATATTATAAAGACATCACTTTGGGCTGAAAGATTCCTGTGGGAGTGATTGAGGATTAGAGGGAATGGCCATAAACTCAGCCAGGGCAGAGCCAGATTAGATGTTAAGAGAGATGTTTTGCCTGTTGTGGTGTTCAGCACTGGGATATTGCCCAGGGAGGTGGTGCAGTCACCATCCCTGGAGGTGTTTCAGAGGTGTCTGATGTGGCACTGCAGGATCTGGGTTAGGGTTTAGTGGTTCCAGCAGTGACAGGTTAATGATTGGACTGGATCATCTTAGAGATCTCCTCCAACCTTGATGATTCTATGATTCTTTTGGGGTTTTTTTGACCTATGTAATCCTTCACACCAATGACAAGTATGAAGGTATAAAAAGTTAGTACAATTAGCACTTGTGGGTAGCAGGAACATCTAGGAAGACACAGTCTATTGAACTGCCTCGTCCATGAATCTCTCCCTAATTACTCCCATAGATTATATTTAGCCAGGGAACTTCCTATCCTACTGCTTAGCAACAGAAAAGAGACTCTCATTAGATTCTCATGTCATTATCCTTTCAGCTCAGCCAACTCACACTCATGTATCACTCAGTATATGAACAAGCAGATCTCAAAATCTGGCCAAGAAGAAGATGTGATACATTGCAACAATTAGAGCTTAGGCTCCATGTGGAAAGTTCTCTATTCAGAATCTCAAGGACATGTTTGGTAAAAATGGGGGGAAAGTCCCTAAAAATCAAGAAACTGAGCCACAGCATCCATAAGGAGTAAATTACCTAAGTTATATAAGTTGAAACCTGCCACATCATTAGACTTCCAAAAGAGTGAACTATACAATTGTTAGAGTCTTCCTGTAGTTAGGCTGCAGGAAATGAAATGGATTTTTTTGCCACAACTTTCATTAAATTGTGAAGAGTATTAAAATCAAAGCAATGTTTGAAGATGCTCTGTTATACCTTTTATACAGAAGGTGCCATCTGAGTTAGTCACTCAAGGTTTTGTGAGTGAAGACACAAAGGAAAGCATTACCATCACATGACCAAAAAGCTACACTAAATAGACTGTGAAGAGCAGAAAAAATGCTACCTATAGATCCTATCTTGCATTACTCACTCCCAGACTTCTACCTTCATTATTTCAAGTGAGAAATTAGGTAGAGCCAGCAGTGATCAAGGCAACAGACGATCATAATTTTTCCTGGGTTTGCATAAAAGAAAATATGAAAATAAGTAGAGATACCAGAAAGGAAAATTCAAAGAAATGTTTTAAAATACATATATTTTTGTGGCTACCCAGAGGCCTTAAGGAAACAATACTGTTCTGGTATTTCACATCCTCTGCTCAAGGCACTGCAACTTAGCTTGTCCTAAACTTGTGATGCTGGAAGTTCTCTGGTCTGCTCAAGGCACTGCAACTTAGCTTGGCCTAAACTTGTGATGCTGGAAGTTTTCAGATTCCTAGGATTGCTGAAGCACCATAGAAATATTACTCCTTCCTGTAATATCCATTATGTCACCAGTAGAGACAAATAACACCATTTGGGAACTTTTTTCCTCTTGAAACAGATGCCAAAGACATTGACATTTCCTGTTGGTATTTCTCACTACCAACTAATCTTGAGCCTGGCAAAAGGATCTTGATGTGTAGGGTCTGAATGCTAAACTTGCTCAAAGTGACAGATGTTAACCTTATTAAATCAACCCATTCGCACAGTTACAGCTCTGCCCATTGCAGCTTCACTATTAGTGTGCCTAGTTTGAATCTAGAGACAATACCAACTTCTGCAAACTTAGGCTGACATATAGTAAATTAAGGAAGCAACCAACAGACTGAGCAGTGAAGTTACAAGAAGGACCTGATATAATAGTACATTCTTAAACATAGGAAAGATGGAATCGATAGCAAATAACACATACTGGAAACCAGAAAGGCAAAGGATGAGAGCCACAGGAGAAGTATAAAGTGAAAATACAGTACAAATAACCTGTTCATATGTTGCACCAGTCATGTCAACTAAACAGTGCTCAGGTCATTTTCAAGCATACTAATATTTTGAGGAGTTCCAGCTCTGAAAACACACTAGAACCAAGTAATATGTCATGTATTCACAATATAGTGCAATGAAAAGATTCCCACCCAAATCAAAACTAAACCAAGATAATTTGTTCTGGTGAGAGACAAGACTTACAGAGTATTTGATAAACAGACAGAAACCACATGTTATAAGCCTTTTTACCACATCCTGGCAGTGTGGGAAGCAGCAAAGGCCTTGGCTCTGGGTCAGCTCTGCTCAGCAACAACAAACACATCTCTGCATTACCAACCCTGTGCTCTGCACAAATCCCAAACACAGCCCCACACTAACCACTGTGGAGAAAGTCAACTCCAGTCCAAACCAGCACAATCATTCTGAAACAAGTGTATTTTCACACTTCTCTAGAAACACAAAGAAACACTTAAATATCAGGCTGAAGAAATTCAGAAAACGCATGTACAACTGTCTAAAATTCCAACTAAATATAAGAATTTCCAATTCTTCTTCAATTAATTCCAGGAGTTGAAACCTACAGCTGAAGCAATCAAGATAGTGGTCCATGTAAGGCTAATATGAGCACATTTTACTGCTTGGTTTCACATGACTTCCAAAAGTCATGTGTAGCTATTTCTATCATTTTATATCATTTGTATATTTTATATAATTTGTAGCTATTTCTAAAAGCTTTCTAAGAGTTTTATGTTGAACATCAAACTCAATTTGTTTTAAGCCATGCAAAATGTGCTCCTACAGTAATAACCTATGCTCTAGTAAGTTCTAGACCTGTGGGATGTTCTGATTGACTCTGCACTGAAGTTTTAACACAGGGAAAAGCAAACCTTGTGCCTTCTATGAAATTAATGATCAGGCAAACACACACCTGCTTGTGGTTTCCTTCCTGTTTAATTTCCCCATGTCTTCTATATCAGCAATTATCATCCAACACTTAGTTCAGACTTCACTGCTTCACGACAAATTTAAAGTTCAGCCTGTGTCAGTGCATGATCTCTAGCTCACACATGATTTCTAATGTCTCTAGTCTTGCATTCTCCAGTCCTATTGGATTAAAAAAGCTTCACTCCAGGCTTCCTGACAGGAGCATCAAGAATTTTTTCAGATTATAGACCTTAAAGGATGAAGTTGAATACATTTAAAAACTGTCTGGTTTTCTGCATTCTCTTGTTAGACTAACATAATTAAAAACTATATGGACATCCTGACAACCCCCAAATTAACAGCATCACTTTTGCACTCATTACAACAGCACTGCTGGTATTATTAATTAGGGAATAAAAAATTTATCACCATGATGTCTTCATTTATCTTTATTAGAAAAATCACACATCAATTCACTGGTAACTACTGTCATTGAATCACTGACACTTACTGTCAAGTGCTGCCAAACTTGTGTTCCTCTTCCACCCACTTAGTTCTCTTTTAATGAAAATAATTATTAAATCACAGTAAATGGAAAAAATATTGCATTTAGTGAGGGGAGCAGTAGAATAATGACATATAATGTTTTGTTCAACAAAATGCTGTGCAAGGTCCTACATCTGGGCCATGGCAACCCCAGGCACAGCTCCAGGTTGGGTGGGGAAGGGATTGAAACCAGCAGTGAGGAGAGAGACTTGGGAGTGACAGTGGGTGAGAAGCTCAGCATGAGCTGCAGTGTGAGCTCAGCCCAGAAACCAATGGAATCCTGGGCTGAGCCACAGCAGTGTGGGCAGCAGGGCAAGGGAGGGGATTCTGCCCCTCTGCTCTGCTCTGGGAGACACACCTGGAATACTGCACACAGCTCTGGTGTCCTCAGCATCAGAAGGACATGGAACTGTGGGAGCAAGTGCAGAGGAGGCCACGAAGCTGCTCAGAGCACTGGAGCATCTCCCTGTGAGCACAGGCTGAGGGAGTTGGGGCTGTTCAGCCTGGAGAAGAGAAGGTTGTGTGGAGACCTCAGAGCACCTTGCAGGAGCTGAAGGGGCTCCAGGGAAGCTGCAGAGGGATCTGTGTTAGGAGCTGCAGGGACAGGACAAGGGGCAATGGGTTCAAATTGAAGGAGAGGAAATTAAGGTTAGACATTAGGAAGACGTTTTGGGGGCTGTGGCTGCCCCAACCCTGAGGCACTTGGGCTGTTCAGCTGGA
>NW_008677850.1:0-771 GCF_000695815.1 Acanthisitta chloris | reverse complement strand
GAACCATCAAGGTTGAAGGAGACCTCTTAGGTCACCAAGTCCAACCATTAACCTGCCACTGTTCTAACACCTAAACCATATCCTCCAGTGTCAGATCCAGACACCTCTGAAACACTTCCAGGCATGGTGACTCCACCACCTCCCTGGGCAATCTGTTGCTGTTCCTGAATACCCTAAGAAGGAACAAATTTGTAGATCTGAACTCAGTCTGCAGAATGAAATCCAGAAGCCTGGATGAAATAGTATTACTGTTTCTGGAAAGAGTTAACCCCATCAGAACAGGCTCAAGAACAAGCAGAACCAAAACAGATCTGCCTACAACACGTATAAGAAATCCAGGATGACTTTGTAGGTTAGCAGCTAAAGCAAACACATGGAAAGAGCAGAGTGTAGTCTCTGTTTCCAGGAATGTTGACATATGTTAGGCAATAATTGTGAGATATCAGTAAAGGAATGAGTTATCTCTCTACTCATCTATGGCAGAAAAGGTGAAGAACAGGATACATGAAATAGGTGTTTGAATTCAAATTTATGTAAAAACTGTATTTTGAGAAAAATCTCAATTTTGACAGTATGTTGTAGTTCATTCCAGAGCCAAGTGTTAGAGAAAGTCTCTTTCAAGTTACATGTCCCAGAAAGAGTCCTGATCAGCATTTTGAAGACTGAAGTATATTAGATTAGGAATGAAAGTAGCATCTGAATGACTTTACTTAAAGCTTCATCTGTAAATGTCCATGTGTCTGCTGGGATCTCATATCACTACTGTATTGT
>NW_008677849.1:0-2030 GCF_000695815.1 Acanthisitta chloris | reverse complement strand
GGAGCTGCAGGACTCCCGCGGGAGGATCCTGGATCCCAGGGTGTGCCAGGAGTGTGTGGAATAGGGAGTTTTGGTTCAGCAAAACGAGAGTTGTGCTTTTCTCCTCATCTGACTACCTTCTGTGCAAAGTTAGTCTACAAAACAGCAGAAGCTGAACTTCATTTTCCAGTTTCAGTACTTACACATACATTCACCAACATTTTACCCAGAAATAGATTCTGCTGTAGAATCACCAGTGTCCATTCTGTGGGATAAACTGATTGAACAATCTCACTATATAATGATAGGTAGGAAAGTGCCTGATCCAAATCATACTCAAAATCATGGAAATACTTCCACAGACTTACAAGAAAGCAAGGAGAGACCTCAAAGCAACCATGTCCATTGTCAGAGTTACAGATATACTGCTGTGTCAACCCCTCCTATTTCCACACTGTATTGTTTTGGAACTTACCAGAGTCAGTCAGGTTGGAAAAGACCTCTGAGATCATCAAGTCCAACCTATGGTGTTAGGATACCACTATGTCAACCAGACCATGGCACTGAGTGCCATGTCCACTCTCTCCTTAAACACCCCCAGGGATGGTGACTCCACCACCTCCCTCAGCAGCACATTCCAGTGTCTATCAGCTTGTTCCAGTACAAACTTCCTACAGAGACACAAGAAAGCCTAAGCTACACTGTGGCCCCACAACAAACAACCTCAACCACAGCTCGAGATGATGCCCTGAACACTCCTGTGCAATACCCTGAAGCTTAGCGGTCAACATCGGTCTCCTTTTTTGCGCTCTTCTTGCCTTATGGGCCCAAGAAGACAAACAGACATAGAAGGACAAGTATTGCCTTAGGTTCAGGTAATGCAAAACATTCCAGCAATTTCTAAACCAGACAGTGAGGCATTCTTTGAGCATCTGGGAAGCAAGTGATGTTGTAGGACTGATAAGAAACTTATACTTTGTGAAAGATATATGCATCTTTTAACCTACTACAGCCTTAAATAAGTCCTTCAATGAAGAACTGAAGCTCTTGTGATAAAGAAACTTAGACTTTGTGAAAGATATATGCATCTTTTAACCTACTACAGCCTTAAATAAGTCCTTCAATGAAGAACTGAAGCTCTTGTGATAAAACCTAATAAGGGGAAAAAGAACTCTAAAGGATATGGGGGAGGGGGAGGAGGATGAAAACTCACAGAATGAGTGGAAACTGAGTATTAAGCAAAGTGAATTTGTTAGTGAATGAATGGCAGAGTGACATAGTTGCCTGATGCACACAAAAGACAATCAGAACACATTGACCAGGGAGTTGTCAGAAGAGGGTGAAGCACAGGGATAAGACCACAAATAACCAACGGAACTGAATGCTTGCACAAATGGCTTGTAAGGAAGATTTATTTTTAGAGAGACCTTTATAACTGTCAATTGTAATAGTCTAAGTTGTTCTCTTAAACAGATGCATTTTCTGACAGAAATGTAATTTTTAAATTATTACTTGCTCTGTCATTAAATTGCCAGGAACATCCTCCTAAAGCAGCAGCATCTATTTTCAAAATATTAAAAACCCCACATTAATCTCTTACCTCTGTATCAAGGAATACAAATGGAAATTGGGTTTTTGCTCTTCGAGCTATTCCAGACACTGACTCTTCCTGCACCACAAAAGCTCCCTGTGCCACAGGCATCGACACCTTTAGAATGGCAAGTTCATACCTGTGGTGATGATGTGGACATTTAAAAAATGGCGTAAAGACAGTTGCAAATGCTCAATTTCCTATAGCCAAAGGTTCAAAAGACATGATTTCCACCTCCCTCCTTCCTGCGGAGCCCTCACGTACCAACCACGTTTTTTAAGTACAGCATAAGAAGTCCATACGAAGGTTTACTCTACACTTTTTATTGCTGTACACTGGTGTGTAGATGAGGATGAAACACGAACTTCTCAACTCTTCTGTCTTCATTGCCTCCTGCTCTGACAATTTTCCTCCCTCACACAGACCCCTGGGCCTCCGCCCGGCCCCTCCCCCCGCGCCG
>NW_008677848.1:0-265 GCF_000695815.1 Acanthisitta chloris | reverse complement strand
GGCCCGTCGGTATGTTGCATCTCTCCCCTGATGACCAGAGGCATCATGGGCCCAACGAGCGAGGAATAACTCTCCCTTGCGCTGCCAATGCAGATCTACCTGTGATATTTTCACCTTGGCAGCTCATTCCACCTGCTCACTGTTGTGATGCTCTTCATTAGCCCGACTCTTGGGTACATATGCATCCACATGTCGAACCTTCATGGTCAAAATCTCTACTCGAGCAGCAATGACCTGACAAATCTCAGCAGCCCAGATTGGTTCC
>NW_008677847.1:19281-36859 GCF_000695815.1 Acanthisitta chloris | reverse complement strand
CAGATGCTTTTTGAAGAAAAGGAACTTGAAGCTTCTTGCCTGGGCTGTTCTTGAGTTGTGGTGTAGATGCTTTGAGGGTATAAACCACAGAGGAAGTTGGGATAAAATAGCTACTTAAAAAGAGATTAAGGGATTTACTTCAGTGCCTCTATGGGCTGTGATTTAAAGGGAGAAGAACCTAATTTTTCATATTACAGCTACTTTTATTAGCTACAGGTTTTAACTTCTTGGAAAGATTCTCACATCATTCTATCAGCCAATTTAGGGAGTTAATCCAGACCAGTCAACAGAACTGTATGTTGCACTTGATTTCTTGGTAGTTTTAAAAGCTTTTCAGTGTCTAATCTGTCCAGTGTAACTCCCTAGTCTCTTGCCACAGATGGTATTGATCAGCAAGAATAACAGATAACTATACTTAAACTCCATTTTCCAGAGGTAAAAAAAAGAATAAAGTTGGGGTGTGGAGGGAAGAAGGCATTACATAAACCAGAGTTGAGTACGGAATGATGACTCTTGATCTAAAGACTCAAAACTTCTCCATGTGGTTAGTTAATATTTTGTTTTCCTGTAGAGTTGTATTTGGGACAGGAACAGAGCTTTGTCTTCCAACTGACTTTGCCAGCAATGATCAGTGGGGACACAGCTTTGTCAATCTGAGTTTGCTGGCACCCTCAAAATTTTACAACCACAGTACTCAAGAGAGTATTTTTGTAGTAGTTCTTTACTGGAAACTGGTTTCTCTGTGAGAGATAAATTGAGGATGGGATGACATAGGGCAGTTAAGACAGAAAACTCAGTACTGTTTCCACTTTAGTAAATGGAGGGTTTTTTCAGCAGTCCCAGAAGAAGAAAATTACATGCCAGGTAGTTGATGTTTGCATTTGAAAGATTTTTCTCATTTACTTATATCTATCTATCCTCTATGAAAACCACCTTGAGCCTCCTTAAATTTTCTCTCAGAAAATCTTGACTCTAGCACTGTTCTCCATTTGTACACATTTTTTTTTCTTTTTCAAATATCAGCTCAGCATTTCAATAATAGATTCATCATGTCTGAAGTTCTTGCACACCATTTTCAGTAGTGGATCATCCATTAGGAGATAATGCCCTCTTCATTTTTTCTCAGGCTTGATTTGTTTTAGGATCAGAATTACCCAAAGTCACTTTTGAAAATGAATTGTATATGCCAAAGTAACATCAGTCAAAGTTTGAAAATTGGGTACTGTGACTGATTTGTTCTCTTAAATGGATGAGGGCTGGAGTTGAGTTTGAGCACCTGACACCTGATCATCTATGCAGTTCATGTGTTAGCTTTCCCTGTGGCTCCACTTTCTCAAGTACTTCTGTTCAAGACAAGTCTGCTGTAGAGACATTTGGGTCTGAGCAGTTGGGGTATGAGCTAGGCTCTGCCACGTCAGTTTAAGAGTTTGGGTTGCTCTCAGATTTAAAACTGGTTTCTGTCAGTGTAGAGACATTGTGTGACAAGGAACCAACTGCCTGAGGCAAAAAATACAGTCTCAATGTCTTCCACAGTTTCAGTTAAGAATGGGGTAGATTGGGTTGATTACAGTAAAGATCTTGTTGAACTGAAATAGTAATTTTCTGTGTCATATGTGTAACTGAGAATCATCTCTGCCATGCACTGTTTGTAGATGTGTTCTTTCATCGAGAAGGCAGAACAGCACCAGATGTCATGGATTTGAAAGATGCCTGTGACCACATCCACTTTGATATTATTGAGACACTTTGGTATTATTTGGGGATTCTTATCTGAAGTTACATGAAGACTTCAGGACTACTCTGATTGCTGTAAAGGGTATACTGTGCCAGTGAGTTTGTGGGAAAATGGTAGTTCTATTTTCCTTTGTAGACTCTCCTTCCAGCATTAGTCAGGACAAAGTAGATGACCAAATAATCAGATATTCTCTGTCAGCCTATCTCCATTGCCTGTGATGATTTATGTTTGCTGAGAATCTGTTTGGTAAGGCTGAATCAAAATGTGAGGTTTCCATCCTGGCCCATAGACATCATTTCTGTTTATATGCATTTGAGCTACTTTTTTGTCTTGCCTGGGAAAGGGAAGAGAGAATTTGGTTGATCTGTGAACATAGTTCTTTCTTTCCTTCTTGACATATTTCTGTTTCTTAGAGTAGGTGGAATGTTCTTTAGTGGGTTTTTGTGGAAGGCATTCAGTGGTAAAAATGTTTTCTTTCTTGGGAAATGTTTAATAAACATGAACAAAAATCCAACACAATCCAACCCTCAGTGGTTTCTCTCATGTAACTTCTCTTATTTCTTAAATTTCATTGTATTTGCTTTTAACCAAAACCAGCCAGTTTTGAGTCTACATTAAGCCCACATTAAGGTCTAATGCTGTATTTTTGGTCTAGAGTTTGGAAATAGGAATGTCTGACGCCCAGAGAAAAATATAATTAATTTTTCTTTCTGTGGAAATTAAACCCAACTTGATGGATTAGGCAAGGGTTTTTTAAGGTATATGGGATAGTAATGGTGTTGGAAAACAAGAAAGAAGGACAAAAACTTTAATTTCAGGCTGACAGACTGTATTTCAGAGGTCTTAAAGTATTATTTGAAACGTCTAGAAGGTTTAGGTTGAATATTAGAGCTCAAAAATGCAAATAGGAAAATAAATTTTCAGGTTAAACCTTTTCAATCTGGTTTTCTCCATGCTGCCTTCCAGCATCCTGTGTTTTCTCTTTGCATTCCATTCCCTAAAAGACATTTTTACTTTCAAAAACTGTTTAAATGCTTATTTTATGAATAGCATAATATTCAAAGTTCTCACAGCTTTCAGGGCACTGAAACTAATAGTATTCCCTTCACTGAAGTTCCCTAAAAGTGAGGAAGAGAGGCGCAGATGAGAAAAGTAGTTTCTCTGCATGTATCCTATAGCTTTTGTGCAATATGCCATAAGTTTAATCCTAACCCACCCTTGGCTTTCACCATGGAAAGCCTTACTAGCTGGGCTTAAAACAAATCCTTGTTCAGCCCTCAGTTAAGAGAGAATGAGTCCCCTCTTACCCTCATATTTACTAACAGAACTTTAACATGGTTAGTGTGCAATGCTGCCAGAGAGGCAGAGCTATTATTTTCATTTCTTAGATGAGGAATTGGAGCATGGTGAGATTGCCACTTGCTAAAAGTAACAGCATATGTGCAGAGCCTCTGGGTGAACCTGATGCTCCACAGCCTATGGCTGGTGCTCTGGAGTATTGATCATCCTTTTATGACAAACTATTAGTACATACAACATGTGCCAAGCTATTATGGAGAGATCTATCACAGCCACTTAGGAAATCTTTTATACTGTTCTCTCACTCCTAGGGAAGAAAGAACAACATCTTACGTCTTGTCTGCTTTGAAGTGAGGTTTCGGTGTTTGTATGTTAAAACACAACCTGTTTGTGTAGTAGAACTTCAGAAAAGTTCTAATCTCTACAAAGATTTGAGTATCACAGTTCTGTTTGTTACCTTTACAGAATCTCTTTCAACCATACAGCTTCTTGAGTGAAAATACACCATGAAGTTACTATAAAAGGGAACAGACCAAGCTTGGGAACAGTAATTTCCTGCCCAGGTGACACCTGGAGGGCAAGTTAAGGATATGGTCAGGCACTGTTCTTGGAAGCACCTTATGGCTATAAAAGAAGAGGGGAAACTGAAACTTCTTATTATCTTTTATGAAATAAAAATATTGGAAATCAGAAAGGCTTCACCATCTGTGAGTGCAGAAGTCACAGCAGGATGCAGATTACCTGAGGCACCTAGTCCACTCATAGTCATTACCCAGGTACTCTCCAAGGTGCGAGACAAAACAGGAATGTAAAGTGTAAGCACTTGATTTTCTTTACCTTCCCTTTGCATCCCCAGGGTTTTATTTTCACTAAACCAAAAAGATTTCAACTGTATTGTTTAAAGGCTAAACAGAGAACTTGATCTTCGATTTGCTCCACTATATCCCTCTGAAATGAATGTGCTTTGAAAAAATTGGATCTGGTGGAAATCCACTTGCGCAGTCGTCACAAGTCAGTGAAGGGTTGGCTCTGCAACTGCTGAGGTTGGTACTGTGGCCTTGTTCTACCTGTCATTGCAAAAGTGAGAGCTTCTGAATTACCTTTAATAGCTTTGGGCCCAGTATAAACCTCTGTGATACTTCTGAGATGCCTAGAATTTCTTGTGATGATTTGTTATGGCAACTGGTCTCCAAGCTTCTCCTGTCATGTTCCCTCTGTTTCAATCTCCCTGAGTTTACAGGGGCACTAAAAAAAAGCTGGGCCAAGCCTCGAGGCTCATGGGCCACCTGAAGGCCTCTTTGGACCTCTCTCTTCCATTAGAGTCCCTTCTCTGTTTTAAAGAAAATTGTACTTCCCTTAAAATTTCCACAGCTTTCCAGTGAAATTTGGTAGCGAGAAAAAGGCCTTGCAAACAAGTGTGTGCAAATATACTCAGAGAAAGCGATCACCTCAGAGAAACTGATATTTAATCATTATATATGGTAATATTGACATTAGTCATGAATTGAATTTCTTTTCAGTGGTTTTTTAAAAAGTTTTGAGGGTTTTTTTTCAGTGTTTTAGCCGATCTGATTAATAATTCCCTGGGGTTTGTGGCATTTTTCAAAAAAACCCCAAAATCCAACAAACTCACACAAAAATCTCCACCAAAAAACTGAAAGCAACCGAACAAAAGAAAAAAACCAAAATGGCCAAAGCAGCAAAAATTATGGGAATCCTTTTGGGGTGGTCAGCTGCCTCATGATCAAGTTGCTTTACGTGTGATGGGGACCAACCATGTATGTACAACTCCTCTTTTAAAATAAGACAGCAGTGTCTTGTCCCTGAGCCTCACATGTCTGAGATGAAGTCTGTTTTATCTTTCTCATTCTTTTCATGCAATACTCAAGAGAACGTGCTTCTCTTCTGATCCAAAATGGAGAAAAAAAAGACATTGAAAGTCTCTTGAAATGGGGAGAATTCTGCTCTGGTCTAGAAAATGCTGGAGCAATGCTTTCAAGCATTAAGGCAAAAAAGGTTTCATAAAATGGCTGTATTTTAAAACAAGAAGAGAATCACAGCTTGTACTATACGACTCATGAGGAGCATCGTCAATGTTCTTTAAAAAGCAAGGTTGTGGTAAATAAAGACTTTTGTTTCCTCCAATACTAAGTTAGAAGGATCTAGTAAATGAGAAAGAAAATAACAGCCCTCAAGCTTAGAGAAATATCCTGAGGAGAAATAGAGAATTGCAGTGTTTTCAGCTGAGTGCAGGGTGTGAGGAGACAGACCTGCTCAGAGGACCAGGACCTCCTGATTTCATGGGCAAACTGTGAATCTTTTTATTACACAAGCTGTGAAGTGCACATGCACTGAAAATTGGATAATGGTTTCTCCCACTAGCATCTCTCAATTCTGTTACTTTTAACCATATTAAATACTAAGACCTGCAGAGAAATTAAATACTGTTTTCAAGTGGAAGGCATTTCTTTACAAGAGGTTTTCATTGATGTTAATAATCTACTTCTTGATGATCATTCTGCTTGTTAATGTTCTTTGGACTGAGAAGGTGGCAGTGCAGTTCTCTGATAGGGAATTTTACCCACAAATTCAGTTTCCATAGTGTACATCCACTGTCCTTCTGTCCAACCCTGAAGTACACAGTAGGATTGTGCTTTTTGTTTGTTTGAAATGGTGGTCTAAGAGGAAGGTCTGTCAATGAGGTTGAAAGGAAGGAAAGTATTACTGAATAATGATGGGCATTTAAGTGCTCTAAACAGATCTGACTCTTACTCCATTTTCTTTTCACAATGCCCATTTTGCAATGGCTGTAAGGAAAGGCACAGTTATGCTTCTTCGGTGATGTTTATTTGATCCTAGTTAAGTAAGGATTTTAAGAATTTTCCTTAAAACTGCTATCTGCACCAGAAGAGCATGAATTTAGAGAGAGGGATCAAATAGTACAAAAATAGCCCTTGATTTTACCGAAGTGGAATATAACCCATCTAGGCACTGTTTGCTGGCTTACTTTGTTCAGGCATGCTCATAATCCATTCAAAAATATAATTAAGAAGTTACTAGAATTGCACAGAGAAGTATTTAGAGTTTAGGGAGTGATGAATTCAATACTCAACATTTCATTGCCAAGGGGAGACTGGCAGATGAAAATCACCACGATTTCCTCTTACTGTTGTTAGGTATGTATAGTGCTTTTATAGCTGAATGCTGAAGAAAAGATTCTGTATGTTCTGTATGTTTGGTAGACCTTCAGTAGAGGCAGTTTGCCTCCTTTTTTTATGTCTTTCAGCTTGTACATTGACATCTCACTGCAGTAGAAGAAGGAAAAAGCAGAAAGAAAAGTAGATCATGGAGGGAAAAAATAAAGACATGCTTGTAAAACTCTGAACATTCATAAAGAATCGCAGGAGAAACATTAAAACCAGATCTCTGCCTAGCTAATTTCATTAAAAAGGGCTAGATTTCACATGGGTGGTACATCAAGTGGCTGTATGGTATGACTTAAGTGGATGTTAGTGGAGAAGCATATATTGACCTTGTATTTTCTGCATATGCTAGTATGTTTTCTTGTACATACTGAGGTGATCTTCACTGTTCCACACTTAAAAAAAAAAATTTTCTCCCTTGGAAGCAATGTGGCATTTTAAATGAAAATAGATTAATCTGCTACCAGAAGTTTTTAGACTGAGGAAAAGGAAACCTTGAATTCAATATAAAATTTGTTTTATCCTGTCACATGATTCAAAGTCTAGTAGCAGCTTTTTGAGATGTTCCTCAGTTATATCTGGTTATTTACATACTTTCTGCTATACACTTCAGAATCTCATCAGTCCACAAGGCCTTCATAGCAGGGACAGTATGATAGAAAGCACTACAATATCCACTAGTGTGGGCACAGAGCATCTTCTGAGGAAAACAGGACATGGGTGAGAAAGAGAAGAAAGGCTTGTTCATGTTCACTTTGATTTGGGATTGAGATGCTGAACTGAGTGTTTTCTTAGGAGTTGTAACAAATACCCAGGACCTGTGCCCCTCGTTCTAGCTCATATCTTTGTGGCCTGGGAAAATCTCACCACCCCTTTCTGACAGTGGCTTTTGGGAGTGAGCCAGAGGGAAGAAGAGCATTCAGTGAAGAGCTCCTGGTGTAGCATTCAGCCTCCAAGAATGAGGTACTCACCACCTTGCATGATGCATTCTCTGGCACGTCACCTAACATAAAGAGAAGAAAGGCAGTCATTGGTCCTGTTCTGTTGAGGTCAATAACAGAAGAGCTGTCATCTTCATTATGACCCTGGGCCCAGCCCTGCTTATGGCATCAGAGGGGCCTTCCTGGTGCTCATCTCCTTTTCTTTGAGTGCCAATGGAGGGAGATCCTGTCTGTGCCTTGCCTTTGCAGTGCAGTCCTCCAGACAGCTTTCATCACCTATCTTCCACCTCCCTCTGCTCACCTCACCACTACCCCAAAGGCAAAACCTTAATTTAGCTAGACTATTGAGTGGGTAGTTTATTATTACATAATTTTCTTTATCTGAAGGCCTGTTATTCATTCTGGGTGGAGGTGTTTGGCTCCAGTCACAATTATCTGTCTGTGTCCATGTTTCAAGGATTTCCATGGTATTGACATTTCCATTACAGGAATTTGAAGAATGTTCAATTATATACTCGCCATGAAACATATTTACTTTTTTTTCTCTTCTTTTTTTTTTTCTAATGTCTGCCAACTGTTCCCTGCCAAACTTTAAACTGGGCTGCTATGACTCAAGATTTTCGTATTTTTTTTTACATATCTGCTCTATTGTAATACAGACACATAGTGCATGCGCAAATAAAATCTCATACTGTAGTATTAGAAGACAGGACCAGATTTTATCTGGAGGATTATTGCAGGCCTGTTTCTAATTTATATAATGTTTTTGTTAATAGCAGTACCTCTTTAAAATGCCCAATAAAATAGTGTAGCATTAATTTAAATAGAAATTTCAGTCATTTTAGATATGCCCCATTATAACAGGTCAGGCTTTTAACAGATGTCTCAATAACTTTGCTATTAGCAGGAATATTTCATGAATTAAAATCAGGCCTCTTTGTCTCTGTCACTCATTGAAATGACCTACATATTTGGCAGATGGAGAGGACATGCTTGTGCATTAGTACTGCTGGGGTAGGGTTTTTTCAGCTGTGTATTTTTGGAGAAGAGAGAAAGATTTAACATAAGTTAACATAGTTTATTTTTTATTAATACGATACTTCAGTTGCTCTTTACAGAAAAATCGTATTAGGCACATCTTGCCTTTTAAGCATAGAAAACATCTAGGCCATTTCTCCTGGGCACCAGACTTCTGTCTTAATGTAAACCTTTCAGTAAAGCAGTGGACAACTTTTCGCAATTGTATGGACTGAAGGAGCTGGAGCAGAAGGTGCAATAACTCAGTTGCTGCAGAGGTCCTAGATGAAATCTCCTCTGGAGACCTGAGTGCTTTCCAAGCCTTTCTGGGGTGTTGATTTTTGTGATGAAGTATTTTCATTGCTCTTCCTGGCGTAGTGAGAGTTTTTAAGCATTATGCTAAGGGTTTCACTTAAAATGGTTCGTTGCTCTTCCTGGCGTAGTGAGAGTTTTAAAGCATTTTGCTAAGGGTTTCACTTAAAATGGTTCACTGACATGTTGTTACCCCAGCACGTGTCTCTGAATTCTTTGAAGAATCAAAAAGGACCTCTCGTGTTGAATGATGACAGCAGAGCCTGAGTCCTGCTGTGAAGAGACAAACTGCAGAGAGAGATTTAGTTGTAGATGTGGTCTGTTTAACTACTGCAAAATCACTCTCTGGCGTCCTGTGCATTAGTGCAGGTAGAAATGATTTCTTATTATTTTTGCTGTAAGTTTGATTGAAATGTAACTAATTACACAAGCAAATAGATAAGCTCCACACATAAATGTGCTGCCTGAGCAAGCAATATATCCCACAGTCATTAATCAAGAGATAAAAAACACTGTGGGATCAAGTGAAGTTACTTAAGGGATACATTTGACCTGCGAGTCGTGTTTTTTCTGTTTATACTAAAGGCTTAAGTCAATACTAAGTTTTTACAGGTTTCATTGACATTAGACAGAGCTTCAAGTTCTTAACATTTTTTCAAATCAGACTATTTGACGTCAAGTATATCAGTACTGTCTGATCCAACTTAATGACATTTATCCAACAAGTCCAGAAAATAGCAAAATTGATAGTTGCAGGCATTACAGTGGTATTTTATTGTAGGGGATTCTCCCAGTTTGCAAGGAAATTTAACTTTTCCTGCCCGGTGAGAACAGCCTACAGGTCAGTTGGCAGCCAGGAGTGGTTTGCCAGTCATCTCTGAAACCCTAAGGGTACAGCAGGGATTGAAGAGGCAAATCAGGAAAAGTGTTATGTTGTCATAAATTTGTCTTAGCATAATACTGTTCCCCTGGCCTGCACTCTCTAGGACTCCGAGTGGATATACAGGTGAAGTGATTACCTGTTAGTGCTGGTGATCATGATGATGATAATAAGTATCACAGTTTTCAGCTCTTAACTAAACTAGTTGCTTAGGATAATATGAATAAATTCATACAAAGGACTTGGTTTCTCTTTTTGGAATTTTAGGTCTTTTTCATATTTAATTTAAGTAGGATCTGAAGTCTTTCTGGAGTGATGGCCTAGTGCATTTAAGCTCAAGATGTACTGATTTCAGGAGCTTCCAGGGATATAGAAGCTGCCTTCATTCCACCTGGCCTGCTCTGTTGCATGGTTTGCACCTGTGTGCTATCAAAGGAAGGCAGCTGAAAAGAAAGTATATGCTTTTTCAAAGGAAAACATCAATTCTTGAGATAAAACAGTAAATCATTGGCTTAATCATCTTGCTGTGTATCGGTGTTGTCTCTGAAATGGAAGAGGAGGTTTCTGTTTTATTAGAGGTGTTCCTGTAACAGAGATGGAGACAGCCCCACTGGATGTTTCTTGTTTACATGTCTAAGTAAAAATAAGATAAAAAACCCCAGTGATGCTCTTTTAGCATTGTCTTTTAGCAGTGTTTTAGCACTGTCTTCTAGCTCTTTTTCATCTTGTACAAAGAATGACTGTAAGGAGTGAGAAAGACACTTAGGCGGAGACAACAGGGGAAAGGATGTGGTACATCCTGCACCCATTAACACTGTCAATTAGCACCATTTATCTTGAAATTTGTCCAGCTTGGAAGGCAGAGTATGTACGTCAGGGTTTGGGCCAGACAGAAACATAGAAAACGATGGTATTTGTGGAGACAGTAGCCAATGTCGGGGAGAGAGCAAAGGCACACAGTAATTCTAGAAAGAGCTGTATCTTTTTGTGTGTGAAAATTTGATTATAAGATGATTCTTTCAACATAAACACAATTCTCTAAAGACTTATTAATGCTTCAGTAGCATAGTGGAAAGACTCTAGTGCAGTCCGCTTTAATAGCTTTCTGGCTTGAACCCCAATACATAATGTTCTAGTAATAGTTTATGGTTGACTGCAATAAATTGGTAGCAAGTGTTTTCCATTTTTTGGCTCTTCTTATCAGATCTGCTGGTGGAACATTTTGTTCTGAGAATATTGCAAAGGCAATTGATCTGCTTTGGATATGCGCTCAAGAGTCTTGTGTCTTTTAAAATATATGTATATATGAGGGGTTTTGCCATGTACAGGGTAAAGCTGGGGGCCAGTAAAAAGTTACAGGGGATCTGAGCAGTTGGTTAGACCCAGCAGGACTCCACCTACCCTAGCTAATGTTCTGTGCATAGTGCCAAAAAGGCAGAGCTTTCCTTCCCCCCAGCTCCCCCCCTTCCCTTCCCAATACTTTCATTGTTCTAGTCTTTTCATGCAGCAGTGGAAAATTCGTTCCTGTCCATGCAGGAATAAAGATCTTTCACACAGGTTCATTTTAGACCCAAATGGCTTTTTGAAATAGAAAGAAATGTGGAAGATTTTGCACTTAGTGGTGAGGGAAAAGAGCCACTTTTGATTAGAGATGGGTCTTATATGGTCACCTTTGATTTCTATTGGATTTGGAGCTGAACTTAACTGTAATTACAGAGTGAAATTCCATGGCCTCTATTATGCAGGAGCTGTCCCTCTTGGTCTTCAAATCAATTAATTCACAACTCCAGATCGTCTCTATAGCCAGCCTAATTGAAACAGCCTGCTTTCATCTCCACTCCTAAGACTAGAAGAAGAGTTGGGTAGCTGAACCCAGATCAGAAATGTCTAGCTGCTTTCTGTGTGTTAAGAGGCCAAACAAAAACACCAGCCTGATTGCCTCTGGATTCCAGTCCTCTGGATATGATAAATAGAGGCAAAGGTACCAAGTATTGGAGAGTAAGCAAACATTATCCAGTGGATTTTGCCACTGAACATACTGTGCTTGTTCCTGGCTCCATTTTGCTTCTTGAAACAGCTAGAATGCTGCCTCTTTGCACAATCATCCAACATAGCTTGTGGATTAGATTCAAAATGAAAATGGGTACATTTCTCCAAGATAACATTAAACACATGTAAAATTAAAGGACAGCCGACTACCTCCTTGATTCGTTTAATCTTCTGCATGTACTGGAACATTTGTTTTATATAAAGGTTATATTATAAAAATACTGGACTTGGGGCAAAAATCAAATCTTAAAGAATGTAAACTAAAGTCTGGAGATCACTGAAGCACAGAGTGAATAGATAGTCAAGAAATATTTGAAGTAACAGTATGTGGACTTCGCCCAGCTAATGTTAAAAGTGTCCTAAATGACAGCAGGGCAGTGAGTTTGGTTGTCATACAAAGCTGCAGAGGGAGCTGGAGATGAATAGAAAGTAACTGAAAATCTGGCTCTGAGACAATAAATGGAAGTATTAAGTGGATGAGAGTGAGAATTGATGAAGGAAGATGGAAATGGAGAAGTGCAAAATCAGGGTTTTCATACCAGAACCACTTCTAATGGTGTTTACATTGTCACAAGCCTAATAAATGTGGATATTTCTTCTCTGATGCATACTAGTCATATTATAAAAGCCTATTATGGACTCGTGGAAATAGAATAACATCTGAATAAAAGGGTATGTAAGTTAGACTCTGACCACAGATTTAGTGATTCTTCTAAGCACTTCCCATCCTGCAGCTCTGCTCTCCTTTCACTACCTATTGTGAACAGGGGACTTTTTTTCCTTGTTGTTTACTTATTTAACCAAGATATTAAGATAATACTATCAACTTCTTGGGAGTGCTGCCTTAAACAATTTGATTTTCTTATTTTCCAAGAGAAAAAACAACCAACCCATGTTCATACACAGTTCTGGGAATCTGTTGCATTCATGTAGGAGCTGTAGTTTTCCATCTTTCTTCCTATGTAATGGAGGACAGTTTTGAGCACTACTGCTCAAAATGCACTAGGCTGACTGTTTCTCTCCACAAACAGAAATCTGTCCCATTTCCGGCTAAGGATTCTGGGCAGGGTTGTCCAATAGGTAATTTCCTGCAGTAAACATTACAGTAATTAGAGTTATTGTTCCAGAGCACTGAACTTTCAGTGTCTTTTATTAATGCAGCACAGAAATCAAGAAGCAACAGCAGTCAGATGTGGCCATTGTTATTAATTTTCATTGTGCAAAAGCAAATATACGATGTGGAAATTGCAAAAACTAGATAGTCCTGTATTTTTAACCATTTATATAATTAGTATGGCCTTGAAATCATGCAACTCAAGACCAAAAAGGGTAATCCAAGAAGAAGAGTTAAAAACCCATTTCCAAAAAATCCCACTGATTTCTTGTGCCTCTGTTATTTATGAAGTAGTTTGTTGGATTTTTCTTGAGGATCAGGTTTGCAAGTATGTGTTTAGGAAACTGCTCACATTATAGACAATCAGTAATGTCTAGTGTAATAGATAATATTAAAATGAGCATAATATTTAAATTAGGAAAATTCAGAAACATGGTGATGTTGAGAATGCACAATGAGAAACCCTGCAATAAGACTCAGTGAGATTCAGTTCAAATTAGCTGCCTTGCCTCATACAGGGCAATCATGTTCTTGGTTGGTTTGTTGGTTTGGTTTGGGTTTTTTTTTGATAGGTCAGAAGCAGAGAATTTGAGGGAGAATGTTCTATTTAAAATGAGTGAAATTGGAAAGAGAAATTCTTGAGGTGTGTTCCATTTTTGTTTACTGTGGGAAAGAGAAATTCTTGAGGTGTGTTCCTTTTTTTGTTTACTGTATTTCTTCATGTATAAAGTGGTCTACTTACAATGCCGTGATGTGTTTGGAATAAACAGTAGAGTGCTATGTTTCACTGTAAGTTCTGTCTATAGAAAATGCTGGCTCTCAGATCAGCTGTTTACATTTTTTTGAAAAAGCTTCCATCTGTTACGTCAAACTTGTTAATATAGGTCCTCAGGATACAATAACATTAATGCTTTAAGTATCCAAATGAAATGTCAGAGTCCAGTTGCAGATACCAGTTTCAAATGTGTCAGTGTCCTGAATCCACCTCTTCTACTAACAGGCCATTTAATAATCCGTGTAAGTATCTATAGATGTCTAAGTCTTTGAAGGTCTGTGGGGGGCCAGATGTACAAATGCAGTTACAGCATCAAATCCTCACAAAAGCCTTTCCACCACGCTAGCATGACCACATAAAATTTGGCCTCGTTTTTTTTTGGCTCCGCAGCTACAGCACCGTCAAGACCTATTTACAGTGAAAATAGGTTTGGTAAGGGAAGTCTCTGAGCTTCATGTTGTTCCCAGTGAAGTTAAAGGCAAAGTGATTGCACAAATAGAAATACACATTATTTGCATGTATATTTTGCCCTTTGTTTTAAAAAAAACCCCAAAGCCCCATAGACTTTACAGTATGTTTTGTTTCTTTTTTTGTTATGGTTTGCATTGTTTCAATTTAAAACATAACCGAGTCCTTCATATTTTATTTCTTGTATGAGCTACTATAATTTATTGTTATAGTGGCCATTCGACAAGAATGAAGATGTATGCCCCTGTTTTGATCCTTGTAAAGATGGAGGGTGAAATGTAAGTTTGTTATATTACCTTTCTTGTTTCTACTCTTTTGTATCCATGGTTTTTTAATTTACATTGCATTGTGAATGAAAACCCTTATCTTCTGTTATGTTTTTTTCCTGCCACTCAAATTTTGCATCAACACAAAAGGTTTGTTCTTCAGTTCGTGTTCAGTATTTGGTCATGTTCATTATGAGGTGTATCTGGAATACACAGATCACGTACAGAAAATATCATTTCTCACTGTGTTTTCCTTGATATCTTATTATTAAGGACTGTTTTTTTAGTGGATAGAAATCCAGTCTATGCATAAAACTGCATTCAAATGAGCTTTGCACATCTAATCATATCTATTTTTATTCCCAAATGCTCAGTGATCAACAGTAATTTCAAGTACAATGGTTATAGATCATATTAGTCCTAAACACAATGAAACCGGTTAAATAGGACCATGCAGAGGGTTAATAGTCCAATAATAATTAAAATAATCCTCTTCAATTCAGTAATAATGTTGGCCACCTGCCTTCATCCAACCCCCAACACCACCCTCAAGTACTCCTTAAAAATATTGGCCACCTGCCTTCATCCAACCCCCATCACCACCCTCAAGTACTCCTTAAAAAAATATTCACATTACAGACAATCTTGTGTAACAGATTAACATAACATTACTCAGATTTTTGGGCAATGGCAGTCTGAACATGTTCATAAGTTCAGCTTTTTCTCTACAGCATCCTGCTGTTAACTTTTGACTTTTTTTAATTGATGGGGCTCCACATAACTGGAAAGCACTGCCTGTGGTGTCACAGGGAGGACTGTGTAAGTGTATGCACTGGAGGGACTCTGCTGAACAGAAATACTCAGTGTTTGAAGGAGCTCACACAGATAAACAATATCGTAAGGGCTGAAATTTTATACTCACTTTCAGGTCTGAATGGATATGTACTCAGTGTTTGAAGGAGCTCACACAGGTAAACAATATCATAAGGGCTGAAATTTTACGCTCACTTTCAGGTCTGAATGGATATGATACCTATTTGATAGATTATTGTAGTCATGATAGTGGACTACACAAATAGGAATGCAAAGGTGGATGTGCAAGAGAGATGTTAAAAAGGCAGGATTTTTTTTTCTATAAAAAATGAAATGATGTAATGTCTATTTGTTAGAAACAGAAATGTAATCTAAGCAGAAGACTGGAAGTTAGGAAACCTTTTATTTCCTTTTGTTCTTTATTTCACCCAACTTGTTCTTGTGATAGCTTTTTCTCACTTGTAAAGCAGGGATCCTGCCAGTGAGATTTGTGATGGAAAGTGTTTGGGCCACCAGTTGCTATTGTTGAAGTATTATACAGCCTTCAATTTACTGTCCCTTTTATTTGGGTGACCAGACCTAAAACCAAAATAACTCTCTGCTATGAATTGGGATTTAAAGCATAAGTACCATTTATTTTTTTGTAACAGATTTCATCTTGCCCATTGGTAAAATAATTTGCCTCTGTAAAAAATCAGTAAGTAAACAGCCAACCAATTTTTCCTGGTATGTATTGTAATTCCCATTTTAAAGATTACCTAATAAAGATTACCTTTTAAATAAAAGCTATTTGGGTATATCAGAGGCATGTTGTACTAAACAAAAAGAGGAAAAATATCTCTGTCATTTGAAAGAGGCCATTTAGCCTCTGAACATATTTGCTCCACACTAAATAATAGATGTTATTCTCAGAGAAATAGAAGATGGTCTATATCCTTCTATTGGAAAGTGTTTTGTTTTGTCTGAATACTTCATCCACTCCATCCACCTGCCCCCAAAACAACAAACAGATTTGGCTAGTGTGTGTTGTAAGTAAATTTTAGGAATGTCATATAAATTATTAATTTAATAAAGTTAATATTTAATTAACTTTTTAATCATTAACAAAAGTGGAAAGTTCAGAGTTAAGATATTCTTCTTCCTCCCCATAAAAATAAACATTAACAATCAGTCTAATTCCTATGCAAAATGTCAGTTGCTCTGGTTTGGAAAGCTAGCGATAGTAGATGGATATGAAGATAATTACTCTGCAAAGTATTAAAATTACTTTCATGCCCTTAAAAAAATAGTCCAAAACTGTTACTGACAACTCAGTACCTGCAGGAGGAATTATTAGTGTTAGGATTATTAGCATATGGATAGACTCATACTGAGAGCTTTTCCATTTGTTTTCTCATCCTGTTACCTGGAGAAAGAGTCGAGGGCACTGTGTTTTTTTGATAGGCATTTTTGTTGAGCATAGCTCTGTTTGCAATGGGCAGGTCAAATAAATACATTTTGCATGTGTGGAAGAAGGTGGTAAGGTCTATGATGCAAATTTATTCCTAGGAAAGGCCATTCCACTCCTATTGCCCTGGAAGATCCTTCTGCTCCTTGATAAATGAGCTGATCTGCTGCTTGCTGCTGTTGTGCTTCCCAGTGGCAGGATCTGCAGTCGGAGTCTGGCACCTTAGCATCCCTCTCCCTTCTCTCCCCTCAGCCGTGAAACACTGAGAGCTGATCTTTAGCTACTGCATTAAATATCGATTCTTCTCTGCTGATAAAAAAGAACCATTACTGTTAGCATATTGCTTTCATTTCAGACAGAGTGACTTGCTGAAGCTGAGAAGCAGGAGCATGGTAGCTGTGTTTCTACTGCTTGGCTCACTGCTAACTGCTGGGTCTGTGAGAAGTGTGTATCATTCAGGCCTATTCGCTACACAGCAGTGCTCTGTTTTAAAGCAAGACTTTAGTGCTTTTCCATGTACCTGATGGGTGCTTTTTGCCAGTAACTGAAGAAAGAGAAGAACCTAGAATTTGCAACGTCTGATTCTCCTTCCCTTTAGGACTTGGAAAGTGATTGAGTGAAAGTACTAGTGTTTTTTCCTACGACTGCATTGGTATCCTGTGATTTTTTTAGAGGACTCCTTCCCAGGCTTTATTTGGCAAAAACAGTGAAGCATATTACTTAACTTTCTATGCATAGAATGGAAGCTGTTAGTCAAAGTCATTCTTTTGTGGGAGAGGCAAGACAACATATTTTTCATTCCTGTTGTCTGTTTTAATGTTGGAAGAGGCATCACTTCAATTTTGTGTTAACCAGTTTTCATTTTGGGAGAGCTATTTGAAATACCACTTCACAGTTACTTCAGAGCTTCAAGGTCCTATCATATAGTGAAGTGCCAGATTTTTCTGATGTGTGCAGATCTGCAATAGAAAAGTCACACATTTTTGGATCCCCAAATTTGATCTCTGAGTTGACAGAGAAAATGATATAAGCATTTCTGTTTTTTAAAAGTTATTTCAACCACAGACAGATTCATTTTCACTGAGATTCAGAGGTATTTCCTTTTCTGAATAGTAGTACTTGTGATCAAAGTCTGATATCAGACTTTTATCACCTTTCTTGGAAAAAAAATCTCATTTTGATGTGAGTTTTATTTATTAGCGTTATTTGTATTGTGACAGCACCGTGAATATTACTGCTGGGTTTTCACTTTGGGCTAA
>NW_008677847.1:6373-19252 GCF_000695815.1 Acanthisitta chloris | reverse complement strand
GTTTTCACTCTGGGCTAAGAGCACCACAAATCTCAGCTAGACCTAGCAACTTATGGCCATTTGTTTGGCCTGCCAGTAGCTCCAGAAATGATGGTCACCTGTTGGAATACCTGGAGGCTAAGAAGCCATGAGTTCTGTCTGTCTCATTTGTCAGGACACTCATAGGTCTAGCAGTGTGCACATAACTTTCCACTTGCGTGCTGACTAGTCAGCACATATAGGCCTTGGCCCAACACCAGTTTTTGCCTCACATAGAAGAGAGGGAAGAGAATAGGGATACTTCTGTGATGGAATAGGGATATATAGCTCACTCATCTAAACATGAAGCACTTAGTCTCAGCATCTAGGCTAGGTGGAAGGAATAGTCAGATGAAAGGGTGATGACCCTTCCTTAGTGATTGACATAGCCAAGTATCTCAGAAGAGAAGGAATTGCCCTCTCAAGATTCTCACCTTGTTCCAGTGGTGAAAAGAGCAGACTAGGCAACAGTGTCTTTTAGATGGCCAAAGTTAGGTGAGATGACTTTACCTTTAATGCCTCTGTGATTTTATTTTACTACATGCAATGTGAGGATAAACCTAGTTCTATTTGGTTTTGCTTTAATGTACTTTGAGATTCTTTGTGCTGGAGTTACACAAATGTGAAGTAGCATCATGTTTGGAATTGCTAAGTTAATGGGGTAGATGCAATGCTGGGATTTTTTGCTTTATATTAATTAATGTTGTTAAAGCAATGGAGATAAAAGTTCAACACTATACTCCAGCACAGATTTCCTGAGTAATTCCAGTCTATGTGTCTCAACTCACCTAAAAATGTAGTTCCTGCTCTTTCACTCTTTGGCTTTTTTCTAGTGACAACTGTCTTCCAGTCTGTGTCACTACAGTGCCTGGTACATCAGTCTCACTGTGATCTCTAAACTCTACTGTGATATAAATAATTTATTACCTGGTTTTGTATTATTTGACATGTTTCAGAAACTTTGTTTAGTCTCCTTTAGCATAACAGGACAAAAACCTGGAAAATCCATTGATCTGTATTAAATGGAAGAACAGTGCAAGTTTGAGACAAATATAGCTAGAAGTTATATGTGTAGGGCCTATTTAAAATGATATCAAGTGGTTCACATTTTTTGAGGGGTCTCACCTCAAGAAACAGATGTTACTATGGAAAGTATTTGTACCAAAGCTTGTCTAATTTAAAAACTCTACTATGTAATAAGCAGTGAGTTAAATTGATCTTTGAATCTCATTGATTTTGATAAGATTACAGCAAAGATAAGTTTGATCCACAACTATCCCTTACCTTTTGCTGGTGAATTTTCAGCTAAAAATGTAGAGACACTTTTGGATTGTTTCCTTCAGATCTTGATCTGTACCAACTTTGTATTTGTCCTATAAGATATGACACATTCTTGTAATGGAGATATCTGCTACCTTGCCATAGCGCTCCCAATGTGATTTTAATCCAAAACTATATATTGATGTTATCTAAGTTAAGGTTTTTACTAAATCAATTGTCCTCATGTCCTTAAAGCAGAATGAATGTTAGAACTAAAAATGTCCTACTGATCTGAATATCTCGGTCTTCATCTTGATTAATATAATAGTTATTTTTGTAATGATATTAAATTTTAATTAGGCTCATTCTTGTTACTTGGTTTCTATGTACTGATTTTTATATATTAATCATGATAAAAAATAAATACTGTGTCTGTAATGAATGATAGGAATAATAGGAAAAAATAAGGGGAAAAGTGACATCAGGATCAAAGATCTTTTGTGGGTGTCATATTTAGTACTGTTTCAAGTGTGTACTTTTCTTCTAATTCCCTTTATGTTTAGACTAGAGGAACCTATTGCAGCATGAAGGAACTGTTTTGTGTCCAGAAGTCATTGCAAAGTAGCAAATATTGAATTTTTAATGTTCCCCACTGAATATAACTGGGGAAAGATACATTTTCTAAGAGGTTTTGTAGATTGTTTTGGTTTGTGTTTTTTTTTCCTAGAGGAAAAGTGAAATGAATTTTTCTATTGTGAGCATTTTAGGTATGCCAGTGTAAGCGTTACACATGTATTGGAATAATCCTGAAAAATTCAGTAAAGTACGAGAATAAAAAGAGTGTGAAATAGGCTCAATTTTGGTTTTGTTTTTCAAAATAATAATGTTTTGAATGTCACTTGACAAACATCAACTGAAGATACTGAGAAAAGCTTTGGAACTGATATTTTGTCAGGGATTGTAATAAACAGTGAGGGTCCTTTGTAATAATACTGAAAATACTTCATCAGCACAAAAAAAAAAGCTTTTGCTGTGATCATATATTTTTGCAGAAAAGAAGTCTGGTGTTTACTGAAGTCTTAGCATCTGTCTTAGCTACCTCATTATGAAAGGATTGATAGATATATTGACAAATTACACAGCAGAAGAAATATAAAAAACTAAACCTTACTGATTACCTACAAATTTTCTTGCCTTTTGTTGAACTTTTTGTTCTTAACTGAGGTATCACAAGCTTCGGAGGCAACTGGAGACCAATTGTCCTGGGAGATTATCCTTCCTTCCTAGGAAGGATATCCTCCTATCCTCCTATCCTATCCTCCTATCCTAGGAGGATATCCTATCCTATCCTCTTTCATCCTATCCCTATCCTAATCCTACCCAACATTCACCTGTCTGTTGATATCAGAAAAACGTATTTCTGATAAATGTGAACGCTTCACTTGTTAGAGAGCAAAAGCAAGTACAAGAATTGTACCAAGACTGCTTATGGGTGTTTTCATATAGGGCTAGTTTGTGTGAGGTGAGGTGAAAGGATTTTCCCTTACCTGGCCGTTAAAAATGCCTGCTGGTGTAGCTTTGATTCACTTTGTAACTAGGACGAGCACAAAACCCAGTATACTTTTTCTCATAACTAAGGGCTGTGGTTATTTCTGAACATTAGTAGAAAAAAAATGGCTATAGCTATAGGTAGATAACTGGGATCCCTGCTCAGAGCTGCTCTCCAGCTCTTCAAGGAAAACTTAGATCTGCTTTGGCTGAGTGATTCTCCTTTGGTACCACCTGCTGCTCATATGCACTGGGCATCCTTCCCTGGGGCTTCCAGCTAGCATTGTGTAAGTGTACACTGGAAAGGCTGCATAATTCATGAGGACATAGCTAACTTATCTGCCTTGTGAAAAATGTCCTGAAACCACTCCTAAACTCAAAGAAAGATCCTACTTTGTCTTTTGGGTCTGGTAAAATATAAAAGGTTTTGGGAGGATTTGCTGTATGTTTTGTTGCAATTGTCTCCATTGTGAGACTTCAGTAATTATGAAACTCCTTTTCTTGCAGCTGAGGCTTCCAGAGAAAGATTCGAAATCAAAATTTAAGGAGGGATGGGCCATTGTGCATATATCCCTAGTGCTGTGTCGTTGGTCTACTGAAGTATTTGTAAATTAGCCCTTAACTCCATTACAGATACATTTTAGTGTTTTCTCTACATGTCTTCTGTTTATCCCTATTTTCTGTAGCATTAGGTATACTTAGAAATACATGTATTACTTATACACTCTACATGTCAAACAGAATTTGTAAGTCATTTATGTGAGTAGTACACAGTAAACCATTTTCACACAGTGTACTAAATATTAAATATACAGCATAATGTGCTAATAAAATGTTGCTAACATAAGTAGGCCACCTAAATTAGAGGCTAAGCCATCTCTGTGATTAACTGTCTCATCTCCTGAATTGCACCTTTGGAAGGCTTTGATGGGGGGGAAAAAGTATAAATATTGACAAAATTATTAAGATCTAATACCAGGGTAAAACCCAAATTATGTTTGACCATTATAGCAATTAAGAGTAGATTAATAAACATGTTATCAGATGTTATATTGTACACATTTGTAGCAATGATGAGGGAATATTAGTACGTGAATACCTTGTTAAACACTATCGTAATGCTCTTGTGAAGACTTTTGCACGTGTGTGAAACTTTAGAAGAGATTTTTTGTGACACGTGTCATGTACAGCTTCAGTGTATATGCATGTCTTTAATCCAGGGCTTCAAAAGCAATATTATCATTTCCATGAAATGCCAGTTAAGAAAAACTGAGATTCACGACCACATTTCTGCTGTGATGATTATGATACTACCCATCAGAAAAAACATTATGACTGTATGATGGCCAAAGGTTACTGAGGAGGAGATGGCATTGTTTTACACTGCTGAATGCTGGGGACACATCAAAGGGTATGTGCTAACTTCAACAGGTAAAGAAACACTATTTGTTTTATCCAGCAATGAACTTTGGACTTCCCTCAATTTTCAGCGTATCACCAGCTGTGTCACATCAGTACCACATTGGGCAGAACAATGTGTCAGAAGGAGGGAGAACATAAAAGATGGACATAGATGAGGTCAGGCCCAGAAGAGCATCTTGTCAGAGCCTCAGGGACCAGTGGCGTTGACCTTTTTATATCTGTGGCACAGATTAGCTTTACTTCAGCAGGGTAGCTTTATTCAGTAGAGAAAATAGGTTTGTATCTGGGACTATTGTATCCCTCATTGTAGAATTTCTGTCTGGAACCTTCATCAGATTCTCTGTCTGAATCTAATGTCTTCCTAGCAGGTGAACAGAAAAAAGAGAAGGTGTATATGCCTCATAGAAATCTTGTTTTTCTTCAGCTGCAAGTCAGAAACAGCTGCCTCGTTCACTAGCAAACACGTGAATGCAGGATTTTTATACTAAGACTTTTATTTCTGTATTTAAAATTCCGACATGGTGCGGTGAGAGGAAGGTATTTTGGGGTTAATAAGAAATGTGTATTCTTCAAAACAAATCCTCCCCAAGAAAAAAAAGGTCCACAGCCTTATAAAATACCTGTTTTGTGTCCTAAAATAAAGCATGTATTTCATGCTCTAAAAGTCTGAGGTTTGTAGCTGAAAAAGATTAAGTAAATAATTCAGAATTTGTTATGTTTACTTGTTAATAATTAAGCAGGTTAGTCTGTGTACTTTTTATAGACGTTGAACTTTATTTATTTATTTTTATTTACTTGGCTCATGTTCTGACTTTTAAATTTGAAGAAGTTTTCGCCAAGGAAGAGATCGTGAGAGAAAAGACACCAAGGAGTTAAGCATTGCACAGGAAGCAAAATCTGTAGGGACACATAGTCTCTGGAGGGAATGGAGAATTGTCATCTCTCACTTCCCCTTCTGCATTCCTCCAGACTAGTTGTTAGTTCTTTGAGAGAATTAAATTTTAAAGGTGATAATGATTTTCAGACAAAAGCAGCACCTTTAATTCCTACTTTGTGTTGCCAGTGACCAGAGACAGAGGAGTCTCTCTTTGTTATGAGGTGACATTTGGTTCATCTCAGTCAAAGGAAAGTTTCAGCCTTATTCAGTTTCAGAAATAGAACAGAAATTTGAAGGAAAAGATCAGGTAACAGACACATCGTGTATCTGTTTTCTTGTTATTTGAGTGAGTTACCGTCTGATGGAAGGTCGTAAGCTGGTGGATATAAAGTCTGAAATGTTTGTCTTTTGCGGAGGTACAGACAGCCCAACAGCAGTGTGAGCTGCTCTCTCAGATACATTTAGAACCATTCATTGTGACATTGCATCCTGTGGCAGGTGATAGTTTAGTCCAAGTGGATCAGCTCTGGCACCTTTGCTTTTGGTGGTAATGAACAGGCCAATAGTTTCCTAGGTTCCTCTTATATCTCAGTGTTTGTCACCTGAGAAAAGAATGTGATGAGAAGCAAAATAATTCTGTGTTTTCCATCCAGTAATTTTTGGTTGCTGCTTACATAGTCTAGACCTGAGCATAGATTGAAACAGAGAATGAGATTTGAATTTGGGTTTGGTTCCTCCTCCTCCCCTACCAGGCAGTGATCCATCCCACTGCTAATCACATTCCCTTCCTACCTTAAGTAAAGTCGTTGCCTAATTTTTTTGAACTGTTGCTTTGGTCTTGGCAGAATAAGATATCATTTGATATTTTCAGTCACCTTTTCCAAAGGAGAGAGAAAGCACAGTGTAGTGTGAAAAGTCAGTTGAAGTGATCGGCGTTAAAAGACAAAAGCTGCTGAAATGTGAGAGTGATCTTTGGACTGTATAGTAAAAATCAAAGATTTAAAAAGACTGTTTATGTGAGAATTAATAGCCTGATTTTGTTGACAGTTGAAGTCTTCATCTGTTACCATGGCATGTTTTAATTCACTGTCTGCGTTGGTATTTCCTTCAGTAGAAATACACAGGCTTGTTGCTAGTACCTCTGATATTAAAAATGCCATTTGCTTCTCATGTTGCAGGTGATGATTTCTGTTTAAGTTATGGTACATAACATAAGAGGAAGTTAACCTGACAGATTGTGTTACTGATGTTCCCCTTTCTCCAGCACGTGACTGTTGCCTTCAAAGATGATTTTGTCCTAAGCCTAGACAGCTAATCCAAGTCTTCCTTGGAGATAAATATGGACAGATAATATTTTTCAAATAGAATTTAGAAGTGCACAGGGAACTTTAATTGTTTCCTGAAAGACCTTTTACATGTGTTAAGAATGGAACTGTAACATTGTTATTTCTTTGAAAATTTTCCATACATGTACAAAGCTTCCTTTCCTGCAGAAGAGGCCAGCTCATATCCAGTTCATTATCTTATACCTGCAGACCAGGTCAGTGTTCTGCTTTGGGCAGCTGTCTTCAGAAATTCTCCGGCCTTTGTCTTTATCGTGGAGTTTAGTGCTAGTCAATTGATTTAATCCTTTTTATTTTTTCCCCACCAGGCAGACTAGCTTGACTCTTGAAACAAGTTAAAGAGATCTCAACTCTAGTTCTCACTGGACTGAAGTCCATATCACAAACACCATTACCACAGTCAGTAATAACTGGGCTGTGGTTGTAAGGCCAGTAAAAGGTTGAACCAGACCCAAACCTGACCACTCAACATGGTCCCTCAGTTCAAAGCCAAGGGGTAGTGGTGAGCCTGTGTGAGTCAATCCGTTCTCCTGCTAGAAATACTGCCCTGGAAATGAGAGGATTTCAAGCTCTAAACCTGCCAGATAAGACTTTTCCATAAGTATTAAATTCGTACACAAGTGATTTATTTTTTTTTTTTTGAAGAGCATTGCTGTAATGCATTGTCCATTTTTCCAAGGACATGCTTTGCCCAAGTTTCATGCCAGGTTGACTGAATCTCAGAAGAGACCAAGAGATTTACTGGTAGCCTCACAGTGAATCATTGTCTGAAATTCTTTTGCCTCCTATATTCTTAGCATTAATCAACAGTGATTCCTTTCATTCACTTGCTACCAGAGTTTAGTTTGTATGTATGATGACTCTGTTTGGAAGGAATTGAACTGGAGTGACACTAATATCATTTATCTTACTCTTCGAATTTTGTTCTTAAATATAGAATCATAGAAAGAGAAGATCCTCACACTTATCATCCTACAATATTTTCTCCCCCCAACAAGAAAGCTCCATAACCTTGAGAGAAAGCATAAATAGAATTGACACATTCTTTACATTTTCCTGAATGGAATGTATTTATCTCAGTTTCCTTTACTCTGATGATAGACCACTGAGTAATGTTTCTGTCATTAGTAGCAAATGTCAGAAGGCCATGCAGCGAATAAGTCACCGACATAAGGAAATGAACAAGTATGTATAGTTCTTTCTTATTTGCATTTGAACAGCAGTACGGTATGCTGTTGTTACTGTAAAAGCAACTGGCAGAGTGGAAGAGACATTTTTAATTTAGAACTGCTTAAGTTATCCATTTCTGTATTTCTTGGGGTTTTTTGTGGTGGATCTCATTCTGGTTAGATATTTAAAAAGCAGAGTTAATATGTGTACCTCATTTACTTCATCCTTGAAAGCATATTTTTCTAGGAAATTACAGTGACCTACCTCAAGCCTCTCTGAGAACTGAGATATATTTATGACTTTGAGGCCAGTAAGCCTATTGTGAGCCTATGCTGTAAAGTATTCACCTCTGCTTAGCACATGGAGTTAACTTTCACATGGATCAAAAGTGGTTTCCTGTGTTCTGTGCGTAGTTTTTCGCTCTATTGATGTCACACAGATGCATCAGATTTTGATGGTACTACTTGATGTAATTTGTGTCACCAGTAAGCTGTTGACCTGAGTGAAACCATTACATTTAAACATGGAGGTTGGAATTGAAAGCAAAGTGAATGGCCTGGAAGTAGCTGTTGTGGTCTAACAAATTACCATCTCAAGTATAAGGCTTGATTAATTTAAATTATTTGTAAAAATAGTTTTAAAAACTCTGGCAGAAATGTTCCTACTGACTAAACTCAGACATTCAAACATTTAGAAAGGATCAATTAATGATTGTGAATATAAAGTAGCTGTAACATTCACATAGTCTTGTATAGCACTTTCTGGCAAAAATCACAGCTGACAAGAGGATGGCTGTGCACTTTGTGAGTAGTTGTACAAAATTTCAAATGCCAGTTGGCCAGAGAGGAGACTTTTGACTTGCAGAGTTTGAAGAGATAATGTCTAAGCACTGCTGGAGGTCTAACTGATCAGTGGGGTTTAAAACTGAAAATTTTCTTTTGTACCTTAAGATCAGATTTTCCCATGCTTTTTCCATGCTTTTCATCTCTTTCAGGTTCCTGAGTGCCACCATCTCTTACTGGGCTCAGTCAGCAGAGCCATGTCTTGCTGCAGCACATAGTGTGCCAGCAAGTGCAGTTGTTAGATGAGGTAGACTTTAGGCAAACAGTACAGTTTCATACCTAATAGTATCACTTAAATCAAACATATCCTCATGCAATACATCTAGTAGCATTTAAAGGTCAAAATCCTATCCTCATGACTCAATATTTTAGGTCTTCTGTTTTGCTTTATTCATTGTCTGCACAGAACTGAGAGACTATTCCAGACCATCCTTGTGCAATGTTGGAAAGTGCTAACAGCTGCTGTCCAGTGTGTCTCTCTATTCAGGCAACTGCAGATCTTAGGAAAGCTAAAGCATATGTTGCACAGCCTTAGATCAAACTAAATAAACCTTGTTCCCTGAAAACAGTGGAAGCTGACATTGAACAGACTGCTGAGAATGCTCGGGACTGACCCACACAGGCTGGGGAATTGCTTTAAGGAAATTTCCGCAAATGGTGAGACATTATTTGATTGTGATGATCAGAGGTAGAAAGCACCCAGAAAACAAGAAGAAAAGGACAAGATCTGAAAGCAAATTGTGGGCATGTCTCAGAAAAAGAAGCAAAGGCATCACTGTAGTAGCCAGGAAATGATGGGAAGTGGGGCTTGGAAACTCCAGGCCTGAAAGCCTACTGGTGTTACACCTTGTTTATTTGAGAAACCAACACTTTGTGTCTGTTCTTTCCAAATAACTAAGAGTACTCCAAAGATCAGTTCATTTCTGATAAGTAATCTGTTCTTACCGGTAATCCCAGTAGTTAAAATGCCTTTGTGGATAACTTTAAATACCCCCCCACTAGCAAAATGTATAAATTATTTCTATACTTTATCTAAAAATATGTTTTTATATAAACCCTTTTTTTTTTTATTATTACACAATACTTGTAGTCTTAGTCCTGCCATATTCAAGCTGGTATTAGCTTTGGACGTAAGTTCTTAAGTGGAAAGTCAGCACTTGAGGGGAACAGGGGAGTCTTGCTGCTTCTGTGAAGAAACAAGAATCCTGGTGGGAATGGATTTGAGCACTGTAATCTAAGTGAACCTCTTAGAACAGGAATTGGAAATTATACCAATCAGGTCCATAAACCATATTCTGAATGGGTGAAGGAAAGTGCACAACTCTTACTTTTGGACTTCAAAATGCTTACTCTTTCCTCAGCTGTGTGGCAGACAGTTCTGAACGTTTTGGTTATAGTGGTATATGGTAATAATTCTGGTCTTATTTGCTTTTTCATTGCAGCCTATGGAGAGGTTTTCTGAACATTTTTGTCGTTAAAGCCATTTATAGCTGAAAGATGAAGCCTTTATACACTATTTTATTTCAGCATGGAGTCTTAGAAATTGCTCCCTCTTAATTTGGTGTCCAGCTGTATAACTTTTCTCTCTGAAGCATGTGTATAACATGACATTTCAGATACTGGTACATTTAGTTACTTGTTTGTCACCTGTGTACTACATGTGAATGTGTAGGACTTTGTTTTGTCTTCCTTCAGATAGCTGTATGTTTATATATATACAGTGTTCCACCCACTTCCCCCACTGAATGCTTAGCTATTTGACTGTTATGGAAACTCAAGATTTTGTGTGTGCAAATCCCTAAACATAAGCATTTCTTTTCTTTACAGCAGCATAAGAAAGAAGTGTTGAGAGCTGCTCTTATCCCTTTTGGAGTCCGAAGTCTAAAGGTAAAACCAAGTGCTATTTTTTGTGCTTCTTAAGGTGTTGATATCATGAATATTTGGAAAAGCTGTTTCTTTATCACATTTGAACTGAGATTTCCCACAGGAGAAAAGCAGGGATACGGTAAGAAGAATCAAAACATTATTAGACCTCTTTAAGAGCCGCCAGCATATCTGGGCATAAATTATACAGGTAAGTTACAACTGGTAAACTGCAATTATCTATTTTACTTAATATGAAAACATTGGCATTAAGAGTCAGTGGGACTTCCAGTAGGATTTAATATTGCTAAGGATTTAATGATTTTTGTCTCACTATAACTTGGTAGTTTTTATGATATATAAAGTTTTTTCAAATTACAGTAAAACAAATCCTGTAGCTCTTTTCTTAGGCAAGAGTCCCTCAATGGGAGTTTTGCCTGAGTGAGAACTGAATGAGGTCTAAATAATTAGCAATTAAAATATTCAGTTATTGTGCTACTGTATATAACAAAGCACTGGAGGTATTAAAAATTGCTAATCTCCTCCTTATTAAAATGTTAACTGCTAAACATAATACAGTTTTGCATTTTCTATCATTCATTTTTGCAGTTCATTAGTAGAGGTGAAATGTTTGTGACAAATAGTCATTTGAACTTTTAAGGGATTGACTTTGTTTTCCTGGCATTTTAGTTAGTATTTCTGACTGAGTTAATTTACAAACAGAGGTGTTTGTGGAAGCCATGGATTTTAGTCAAAAACTTGGTCATGTTCAGAGAGCAGCTTCCAATATACCATTCATGAGTATGTGCAGAAGAAAGCAGATGGTAAGGTACTCATCAGGAGACAGGGCTAAGCAGTTTAGGTATCCCATTTGTATAGAGTTTGATCAGCAGCTTCTTGTAATGAACTCCAGGAATAGGTTAAGGATTGTCCAGAGTGTTTACTGGACAAATGATTTTCAGTGAGACACTGGCATATGAACAGTTCAGCAACAGGCTAAGAAGCAAAGTTGTACACCCAGGTCTGCTAATTAGCACACAAGCTCTTTATTACTGTGCTAGTTAATGCAAGGGACAGACTGTGCTCTCATCCTACTTCATGGCACAAAAGAATGAGTAAGATGCATCTCCTGTCTCCTTCATCACATAGCAGCAGAGGAAATGTGGAAAGGGAGAATGGTATCTGCTGAGTGAGAAAGGAGTGGTAAGTGAAGGTGTTAACTGGAGAGGAACAAGGTGAATTAGTGGAAGGATTTGGTGACAGGTGAATTTCCCAAGGGAAGGCAACTCCCTCGATACTGTTTCTCCCACAGTCACTCCCTGGAGTAGATTTGGGTACTTATTATGCCTAAAGGGTAGGGGTTTTTTGATCTTTCTGTAGAGCCATTTTAGACCTAGGCATTTAATTGTGCCATATAACTTTGTTGGCAGTTCAGGGCATGATTCAGCAAGGATTTACACATGTATTTCACTTACAGCATTATGAGTAATCCTGTTGATTCACATGAGATTAATTGCAGGACATAAAATTAAGCATGTATATTTGTCTTTGTAGTAAAAGAGGTGTAGTTTCATTTGCTTCTTTACTTCCAGGGTGGGAAATTATTTTTAAAAATACATAAATACACGGTATTTTCCACTAATTTTGTGGCAACTAAAGAAGAGGCAGTTGGCAAAAAAATGAGCTTTCTGTTTGTTTCCAAAATTCACATTTTTGTCAGGTTCTCAGCTGTAAAATGTAGAAAAGAATAGGCTGCAATCATTTTCCTTTTTACATGCACAGTTAAACCTCCAGCTAGAATGAGATGATCATATAATTTATTATAGAGGAGTGAACAGGACAGAAATCAAACAGGAAGGCATGTGTACTTGTGTGGACTCTTGTTTATAATTTCATCAGATTGGTGCACACCTCAGACATTTTATTTAGTGATAAGCTATGCAAATTATTCTGGAGCCAGCAGCAATACCTTCACCTGAATGTCAAAACTGACAGAGATTTTTAAATCAAACCTCAACAACAAGTTGTATTTTAAATCGACTGTTCCTAAGATGTAGCTACCAACTACAGATGAGTAAGTGCAGGATTGTTTCCTACTTTCCTTCATACTATTTTCCTTCCTTTCTTGTTTACCTTCTTGGAGGAACAGGGTTGCAGGCTTACCTGTAAATACTGGGTGTAACTATGGGCAACAGTGCAGAGGAGCTATGAATCCAAATGGAAGTATGTGCAAAGCACAGGAATGCAGTTTGGAAGTGGGGAGACTTAGGAAATGAGATGTACCAGAGAAGGTATCTTCTGGTTTTGCAGGTGCCTGTATCACATCTTCCATATCTGTGAAGGAATGGGTGGCACATTCTCTTCATTTCAACTGCTTTCTCTGTCTTTGTTTTTAGTTTTACTGTATTTGTGCCCTTAAATCAGAATGTGTAGTAGAAATCTGTGGATACAGGGGAAAGTTTGGATGATAGCTTTTCCATGAGATTGAAAACTGAAATTCCTCAAAGCTGTGGATGTTTAGCTGTTGGGGTTTTGG
>NW_008677847.1:0-6352 GCF_000695815.1 Acanthisitta chloris | reverse complement strand
AGTGTTACTGAAAATACAGCTTGGGATTTAAATGTTAGGTGTGTTTATTTTTGGAATCCTTGTTCAAGGCAGTGCCCACTGCCTGTAAAGTGATAATCCTGTGTATTTTCCCCAGATTCAGTTCCTGCTCTTCATTCTGTGGATGTGTGCACATAACTATGTCCAAACACTTCCATCTGAATTTTTCCTAGGGCTTTTTAGGCTTATTTTCTTCTTGTTGTTGTTTTTGGTGTGTGTACCTAATTAACCAGAAAGCTATCTGGACTGAAAACATTCAACAAAGGGTAACAACTTAAGTATTCCTGTGTCTGTGCTGGGTATGTGCATGTGTGAGAGAGGGAGCTGTGATTAGAGAGGTTATGAAAGATTGTTATTTGGGTTTGATTACATGCCTAGTTTCTATGTTGTTCTGTCTCTCTGCATTCTCTTATATCACTTGATCGTTGTGTCCTAACAAATCCTCCTGTATGACAGATTAAAATTTATGGCCAGTTACTTTAGTTAGTACCAGCCTCTTCCAGGTGGGATTTTGCCTTCTATGTTTAAATAAGAGTAGCTTTTTTTTTTTCCCTGCAAAATGAGAAAAAGGATTTCTATGTGTTAATAATTAGAAAGATATGACCTATCCATACAATCTAAGTCACATAATACATGCTCATGAACCTGAGTCCCATAGCTTTCAGGGTCCTTGAAACTAATACATGCTCATGAACCTGAGTCCCAGCTTTCAGGGTCCTTGAAAGTATTCTTTGTGGAAAAGAACTTCCAAAATACTCAAGGCTTACTTGCTAGTGCAGATTTAGGCCACTGCAGAATATTTTGTTTACAACAACTAATTCCAAGGCCTACTTTGGTGTTGTGGATACTTAACTCCTACCCACTCAAACCAGGGCACTTCAAAATAATTAAAGTAAATGAATAATCCACACACAGAGCAAAGCCTTTCAGAGGGATAGTGAGTTTACTGAAAGAAAGAATTTGGTTGTGTTTTCTTCCTTGGTTTTGCTAAATAGTTTCTTTCAAGGTCTTAAATAAGAAGCAAATGCTTTTGTTGGATAATAAAAAATAAAACTGTGTTTTTGATTGTTGTTCCTGCTATGGCTGATGAACTTAAATCAGTAAAAGATAGAAAAAAAAGCCAGATGGAATTTGTGTTTTTCAAGATGAAGGCCAGACAGTAGTGTATTGCCTCTATGCAAAATACTGACTGAGGTAGCACTGAGAGAAATACAATTGGTGTTGTGGTATGTTCACCTTCAATGTACTGCTGCAAAAGAATTTGAAAGATTTGAAAAGTATTTTGCAAGAATTTGTGAAGCTTGCTGAAAACTCCAGGGTAAAAGCATGAAAGGAGGGGGATCAGCCACAGTGACTGATTTTTCCTGGCTTGGTTATAGGAATAGTCATGGTTTAGTCTTTGACCTAAATGGATGCCCTTTAGCCATCTCTTGCTGTAGTAATGCCATGATTGCAGCTATCAACACTGATACTTGCCAGCTGCTGTAAGAATTGGTTGCTTGCTGCTATATAGGGAATAAGTGCCTATAGCTGATCCCAATAACCTTATTAATCTTACCAAAACCTATGCATTCATATTTGATAAATGGTGATATTGGAATCTGTCATACTCTTTCAACATCAAGCTTAATAGGAAATCGCTGTGCCTTCACAAATCTTCCTGACATGCAAACTCCAAGAGGGGAAATTAAGCTTATTTCCAATGTTGATGCTACATTTGCTGTTTTTTTCAGTGCTGAATTTGATTCCAGGCATCCAGCAGCATTCCAGAGGTAGAGGTGACCAGCATTGCAGCCCACACTACTGCTGCTCTACTTGTCATGAATAATAGCCCAGTGGGCTAGTTAACCATTACACTAACTTTTTCCTGTTCCTTCATAGCTGATTTCTGCCCAGGGGACATGGGTTACCACAGTCTGGCTAGCGCCACAAAGTATTATGCATGCATGTGTGTTTATGTTTACCTGCATGCATATGCATTTTGTTGTGCAGCAGATACTCTAGTAAAGTTAACAATGCAAGGCCAGTGTGCCTGTTTTTTCTATATAAAAGGTAAAAATTGGAGGGCTAGTGTTTTACCCTTCCTCCTTTACCATTTTTGAAAATGAACGTGAAAGGATTGGTCTCTTTAATCACCACACTGGCACAACAGGTTTCCTCATTCAGCACTTTAGAAGTGGAGTTTCAGGATGCTAAAATTCTGTTTCTTAGAGTACATGTTTGAGTCATGTGGCCAGTTATTCATGTTGATTTGCCAGAGGGCATGACCTGATACCTCCCCTAGGAAAAAGACAATGCCCCTGTTCACTAGGAGTGAAACGGTATAGGCAAGGAGCATATGTCAGGGAGGTCTTTTGTGATTCAGAAGAAGGTATTTAATCACCATGGTTTTTGCAGAGATGTATGCCAGGGTCGATTTCTTTCAGTCATTGTCATTTGGTTCTTCATCTGAACTGCAGATCATCTGGTAGTATCTGGAGAATGTGGCACAGATGACACTTGGCACTTTTGCCACATGGAACATAATTTGGTTTTAAATTCTTTCTTCTGTGCCAGTGAATCAGTTTGCCTTCATTGGAAAGAATAAATAGCAATTTTGCTGTTCAGATTTCAAATTCAGGTGTCCAGACAGATTAAATTACTGATCTTTAATATCTCTGCTGTTTGATTTGGGAAAGTTGATTTTCTTCAGTGGATGTCTCAGGACAGTGGATTTTTTTGCTTGTTCTCCTGGTCAGATTTCTATTCTGTTGTCTTTTTAAAACCCAATAGGCACTTGACTTCCATGGTTTTCCATAAAAGTAGAACTTGGGTTCGCAAGGAACTAATTGTAAAATGGAGGGTTAAATCCTCCATCTGGTGGTACGAGATTTTAATTTCAAACATTACTGTGTCCTACAAAGTTCAATAGATATATCTTTCTCTGAGTAGTGCAGAGTAATCCTTTCCCCCTTCTCTCTCTCTCCCTTCCTCTCTCCTTCTTTCCATCCCTTTATTTATCTTCTTTTCTCTTTATTATCTTTGTCTTTCCCTCTCTGTCTCAGTATCTCTCCCTTTCTCTTCCTATCCCCTCTTTGTGTAGATGAACGGTCTGTTTTCCTGCTAGAGCTGAATCAGATGTTTGTATGGTGACATCGTGGTGATGCCACTGAACATCTTCTATGTGCCTCTTTCATTTTGTAACCTTCCAGTCAAAACCAACCTTAAGTGATGCAATAGTATGACTAGCACGGTAGCATTACCGCATAACTCAGTGTTATCAGCGGTGCAGGTCATTAAAAGACCAACTCCCTCTTCTTCCTGTACCAGCAAATAAAATACAAGACAACAAAATGAGAGACAGCAAGTAGTCAATAGCAGTGGGAGCTGGACCATTTACATGGCAGCAGCACATTTTAGTGCCAAGTAGCTGAGGCAGACTGTTCTGACTCTGAAAAACAGCTTTGAGGCCATTTTAGCCATTCCCTTTGGTTCTTTTGAATCACACCTGTATCATTCTTACTGATATTAATAGGACTTTGGGGATTATACAAGCCTCTATGCCTTCTGAAGACATATCTTTAGGATGGCAGAGAGAATCCACGAAAGCAGGCAGAGGCTCTTCTGAGAGACAAGCAGCTGAAAACTTGTCTTTTTTTTTTTTCCAGCAAGAGATCAATATTGAAGAAGAAAATAAGGAAGCAAGAAATATTGTCACTTAGTCACTCATAGAGCATTTCAATTACAGAAGTTTTTATTAATTTGAATTGTGGCCATTTGCAGAACTTTGATCTGAAACGTCTTCCTTCCCCTGAATGAAAATATCTATACAATAATGTTTGTAGGCATATTTAAATTTTTGGAGTTTCTGAGGAGATGGAATCGCCCCAAAAACCTTAGTATCTGTGTCTAACTGTTATCTTTTAAGCTGTGTTCTAACAGTTTGATTGGTATGTGGCTAAAACACAACATTCCAATCCCACCTGCTTGTCTGGGCTGTAAACATGAGATGCACCATTTCAGTATAAACCTCAAGCCTCGTTGAGATTCAGGAGGCCACCAGACTGAATGTCTCTCAGGTGATCTCAAGACTGGAGACTCTTCATACTTCCTTAAGAGGTCATCAAAGGAGTGTGTCTTTCTCTTTGCCAAGACACTATACAGAAGCAGAGATTCAGTTCACTTAGGGGTGACCGAACCTCCTTAGATCTTGGAAAAAAATATTTTTATCTAAGCAAACTCTTGATGTTTGAGAAATAGCTTTTCTTTTGCTATTTTGCAATCAGTTTTAAAAATATTTTATCATCCCAATGTTTTTCATTATAATTGATGAATCTGAGCAGAGAGATGTGTGGAGGCAATGCTGCAGTGTAAAAAACTAAGTATTATCTAGACTGATCCAAGGAAGCAAGCCCATCCTCCTCTCAGGCTCTTCAGAGAAGTGTGGAACATTTTTTTTCCCCAAACAGCTGTCTGGGGGCAGGAGCTGCACAGATTTTCATAGTAATGCCCAGGTCCATCCATCTCTCAGGAAAATCTGCTTCCTATAGCTGGGATATCTGCCTGTGGATTTTTGAGGAGGCATTTACTCATGTATATACACTGAACATCAGTGACCTGCAGGGAATCCTGTTATCTCTAGCTCTAGGACTGTGTAAGACATGTTAATGTTCAGATACCCAAGCTTTGTTTATGTCACCAACTGGAAGGCAACAGCACGTGAGAAATAACTTGGATACACCCTCTCCTTAGCCAGTTATATTGTGTGCTGTTTTCATCATCTGGTTAGATTTTCCATAATGTATCCCTGAAATCATAAGTTGTTTAAATTTTGTAGCTCCTCAGAGTCATTCTGTAGTATTTTAAGTCATTAAATGAAGCTAGCTGCTGGACTTTGTATTCAGGAAGTAAAGTGACCTCTTCTGCTCTCTTCTTGGATACAAAACCTCATCAATTTTCTGAGGAATATATGTGTCTGTAAATAATTTCCGTCTCATAATGAAGTTTATCTGACTATTGATGTCTTAAATGGCAAAAGGAAGAATCTATTGGCACTTGAAAGCAGGTAACTTTTCTTTCTTGTTATGTAGCTATTAGCAGTTTTACGTAATAGTTAAACTTGTGTTTACATGTTCAGATCACATTTTTTTTAAACATGGTGTTGAGAGGGAAAGACATCAATGACAAAATTTCACTTCTCTTTCTGAAACCTTATTCCTAACATCCAGGAATGTGGGTGTTAGGGTTACTTTGGCACATTGCAGGAATAATACATATAAGCCTTAACAAAGAGACTTGAGCTTAGATTTTGAAACCTGTACAGTCAAAACATGTTGATCTGGATATAAGTTGCAGAATTACAGAGTTTAGCCTTTAAGTGAAAGCTTACATTAGTAACTACTACTTTGACAGCCAAGTAATTGTAAAAATGGTAAAACTGTAAATTTTTTAAAAAAACCAAAAAGCATGATTTAGCAGAATTTTTTCCTACTTTTTTGAACAGCTTTGTAACTAGAATTTTTTTTCTTGGAGTCTTGCCAATGGGAAAAATAAGGCAGGAACATGTGGACTCATGCAGAGTACTCAGCAGGGCAAAAAAAGAACATGAAAAAAGTAAAACCCCTAAGCTATGTCTGAGGAAATGTCACATTACTCTGATATGAATGAAATGAAGAACTCGCTTCTTACTGCTTCGGAAAAATCAAATGAACTAACCTCTCAATTTACAGAACAACTTCTCTGTGTGTTCCACTTCCATTTCTTACTAGAAATCAAACAGCTTTGTTTTTCAGCACTTCTCCTGCAAATGCAGTCCCTCGTGCACACACATGAAAACCCCTAAATCCATGCATCCAAGGGAATCAAAGATTTAGGAAGGTACATTTTTCATAGGTAGTTATAAATATGTATAAAAAAATTCCCAATGCACGAATTTCCTAAGGGGATAATACATGAAATCACAAAGGAAAATGTTATGGCAAAAAGTAATGAAGTAAACTCAAATTTAGTTCTTCCTAAGAGGAAGATGCAGAGTGAAGTAGCAACATTGCACAGATGCTAGAAACAGAGCAGTTGAAGTAGAACTGCATTTTGATCTGAGGCTGCTTTTGACCTTTTACTAGTATAGAGTTCTAAGACAACCTTGGTGTTGTCTTCAGTTGCCTCTAGAATCTTTTTAGTTGTGGAAGGTCGCTGCTTGTGAAATAAGAGTAAGGCAAGAAGTCTTCATTCTTTTGTTTAACTTCAGGGTATTCATTGTTAACAGAGCTTTTGATGAGCTAAAAATATAGTAACTTCTGCAGGAAATACTTGTGTGGATGATCCCTTCAAACTAGGAACAAATGCTTTATTTTAT
>NW_008677846.1:5183-15556 GCF_000695815.1 Acanthisitta chloris | reverse complement strand
CTCCCCGTGCGCTCCATGAGCACTTTTCACCCCTCGTAAGGGGGACTAGGGAAGGGGAGGACAAATTTTCCACCCCACCACCCTCCTCCCTCTGAACATCGTGGCGGGTGGAACGAAGGCTACAATGTCTCCCTCCCTTCCCATGACTGCCCCTCTGGCCTCTGCTCCTGCCGCGGTGCTGCCAGCCTGCCTGTTGCTGTGCCCTCTCCTTTCCCTGGGCCCCCTGCCCAAGCCAGTCGCCTCTGGAGGTTGTTCCTCCCACCCTTCATCCCAGCTGGCAACCATCTCTTCTGGGGCAGGAGAGGGCAAAGGATGCTCCTGTTCAAGGTCTCCATCCAAGGCACACCCAGACTCCTCCTTGTTGGACAATAGCAGAGGGTGCAGTACCTGAAGGGAACTGAAGCCCCTCTGGAATTTCAAGGGCTTCTCCTGTTGGAGAGATGAGGGTCCCCTCTCTCCAGCCCCTCTGTCCGCACTCCCATCATGCCCACCAACCAGCAGCTACCCCTTCTTCACCCGTAGACTTGTATCCAGGCTGGTGCCACAGGGTCTACGCTCCTCACGCTGCCTTACATCACAGCCAGACATTAAAGCCCACCCCTTCTCACCTGCTCCCAGCACCAGGGTGAGGGCCACTCTTTGTGCCAGCTTCATTGGGACAGGGAGAGCCTTGGGCTGGGGGGTGGCACCATGTTAGCTCGTGCACTTGGATCAGGAGGCAAAGTCCCTGATCAGAGGTGTTCCACAATCACACCTGGGCTTTGCAAGCCAGGGAAAGCCCATGGACTACAAGATGACCAAGGTCAAGTTGAGGACAGGGGTTTAGCCTGGGGAACAGGGCATGAGAGGTCCTTCCCCACCTGCCATGGGCATCTGAGTGAAAAGCAAGATGGCCTTTGCTGTGGCCACACTTCTCTCATGCCCAAGCCCCTGTCTGCCACAGCCCACAGAGCACATGGACATGATATCTCTTTGGGAGACTCACAACCAAAGCATTTCTCCAGCTGTGAGTGGAGACCGCCAGAAAGGCTGGGAAAATACCTTCTGTGGCCTGCAGCAAACACCTCAGCTGTAAAGTCAGGCTGGTTCTTCTCCAGGCTGCTTAAACACCAGCCCAGACCCCTTGAGTGCTTTCTCCATCCTATCTGCAGGCTCACAGCTGCTGAGGAAGTTAGAGCCCTCCCAGCCCCTCTCTGGGAAGGCACTGCACTGTCCCGATTTGACCCGTGTCCCCAGGGCCTTGCCTAATCTCGTTTATACAGGTGTCCCACAGATGGGGAACCCTGGGAGTTCAGAGATCTGCATCCATGCCAGCTAAAGCACAATCAAGGTTTAGAGCACTGCTGTTCCCTGGGAAAAGACAGGGTTAACAAGGCCAAACGATGGGAAATCTAAATGGCCCCTTTCAGAAACTGTGTCTGCTGCAGGAAAGGCTCAGGATGGGAGACAATATTTTGATGGCTGTGAGATCTTTGTCAAACCCATCAACCATAAAACACAGAGAAGCAAGACAGTGTGTAGCACAACCCATGCCATTTTGACTGTCCCACCCCTTTTCCCACAGTCCTGCTTGTTCTCAGAAGACCCCCATGTGATGGGTGCCATGAACAAGTGCAGACTTTTGTGAGATGCAGATCACTTGGGAAAGCCCTCTGTGATATGCAGATGAAAGCTTCAGACTGACATACTCAAGTCTCCAGAACCCCAGCGGAGAGAGAAGGATGCCACTCAAGCTCTTAAAAATATCTCCTGGTTTACCTCCTGTCCCACAAGACCCTCTGGTGATTATGCTGTCTGCAGGATCCCACAGGAATCAGGATCCTGGGCAGTCCACCATAAGGCCCTCCCCGACCTTTAGCAAAGAGCAAAACTTACCTCCAAACACCTCCTGAGATGTGGGACTCTTTCCATTGAGACGTCTCATGGTTCCCCTGCAAAATGTCACAGCTGGAGACTTCTTGTGCACCTTCTGCAATGAAGAAGGCCGTAGGGCGTAGGGTTGTGAGACTGCATGTCCTAGCTCTGCATCTGCCAGCCAGCTCCTGCTGCAGGGGTTGTCCAGCTCTGTATTCACCACCTCTGTGCTCTATGGACTGTACACTGTGGTTAACAGCTGATAGTGCCTATTGTGGAAGGTCCAGTCCATCTACCTTCAGGATGAGTGACCCCTCACCATATGGAGAGCTTGGAACAGCCCCTGAAGCAGCAGAACAGGGTACAAAACCATGAGACAGTGGCTTGGATTTTCTTGGGAATCAATGTGGTGCCCAGAAAAGCTAGCAGTTCCCCAGCAAAGTAGGGGAACTTCCAACAGGGATCTCAGTTCATCTTTCAGGAAGGTGTGGGGATGCTGCATCTTCTGCTTGCTGGTGGTGAAGGCACATTGTGGATGATGGCACACCATGCTGCCTGGGGGGAAAACACCCCCTTCTACTAGGCATTTCTCCCTTTGTTTGTTCATTAATTTATTTTTTATTTTCACTCCCTCCTCCTTTTCCTCCTCCTTCTTTCCCCCCTAATCCATGAACAAGAGCTAGAAGAGAGGAGAAAACCAGCACAGCTGCAAATTCGATCAGCCGCGCGCTGGCAGGCAGGCACGCACAGCTGGGAGAGGGGAGCACGCTCTCACACACACAAAGCAGCACCAAATGGAGCATGTGGAAGAAGGCCAGCAGAGGCTGGTGACTCACATCCCTCCATCAGCTTCAGACCAAGGAACATCAGTAGATGACCAAGGCTGGCAGGAGATACCACAGCACTTGGAGCCATGCTGAGCACCCACAGGCCACCCGAGAGCAGGATGGGCAAACTCTCCTGGCCACAGGGGCTGCTCAACACATCTTGGTGGCAGCCAGATGTAAAGCACCACATTATCTCCTGTGGATCTGAGTATAACCATTTATTTCCTCATCCAGGTCCTGATATGTCCCTCCTTCCTTCTTTCTTTGTCAAGAGCATCCATATCACCAGTGGCAACAAGTACTTAAATGGGAGAGGGTGCCTGGTGCCACAGATCCAGCAGACGGGAAGAAAGGAAAGTGCAGTTTGTTCCTAGTTGAGCACCAATGAGATGTGGAGAGTTCCTCCCATAGCAGAGGTGGAGAGCAATGAGGCTGTTGTGAGAACTGCAGCTGCATCATAAGCCCCTGCTCTCAGGGTATTCTCTCCCCTCCCCAAACACCTCAGTGACACAGTGGGGCCTGGGATGGTTGCCAGATTCTCCTTGCTCAGAGGCTATTTAGTCTCCCAGACAGGAAAAAGAATGCTCACAGGAAGCTCTGCCACCAGAGCAAAACCAGCACCTCTGAGGACATGCAGCACCTTTGCAAAGGGCAATACTGTTTCCCAGCCCTGCCTGCACCCACTGCAGCACCACCACGGCAGGGCCAGGTTCTCACCTTCCTCATAGTGAGTGCAGGAGAGAGAGCAGGGAAAAGGGCCCTGCACTGATGCAGCACCCATACCCACCTCTCGGTGCACAGTGTTGCAGCAGCTGGTGGTAACCAGGGACTTCAGGCTTATTCCATCCTCTGCAATGCCTCCACCACCACAGTGCAGCTATATGCCATTTGCTATGGCCCAGTTATACATCCCAGTGCTGGTTTCCTTACAGTACAAGTCTCTCCCAGTCCTTGTCAGCATCACTTCTGTTTGGGATGCTGACTCCAAAGCGTGACAGAACAGAGACATGCCCCAGAGCACCAGGAGGGAGACTGGTGAAGCACTATTTCAACATGCTGCAGAAAAATGGGAGAGGATACTGTACAGCCCTGAACACTGGTACAGCCTCATCCAGCCCTGCCTGCCCCTGGAGCATTCTGACGTTTCCTATTGCACAGCCACACTTCCCAGCACATTGGTCTGTGATGCCTGGCTCCCCTCTCCACTCCCTTCCCTCCTCACCCTGCTGTGAGGACCACACAGCCTCCCACTGTTGCAGGATGTGTTACACGATACACCACCATTCAGACCTGTCATGAGGTAAAAGTCTGAGGTAGCTGAAAAGTACTGATACAAGCTGACCAGCTCTCTGGTGCCTGAGCAACCATACCGTGTCCACCCCAAGCTTCATCTCCAAACCAAGGCTGGAGCCTGGGTAGCACTTGCAGGTTAAAGATAGGACACTGCCATTCTGACCTGGGGGAGAAAGAAAGTGAAGGCAGAAAAGGAAGGAAGTTTTAGTTTCCTTCACCCTGACCAAACATCATCTCCACTCCAGCAACCTTATGAAAGCAGAGACACAAGGGACATGCATTGCAGCTAAGTCTGCTTCTGCCCAGCACTGTGAACCTGCTGTCACTCTTCCCATGCCAAGCGCTGTTATTCAGCTGGTTTTAACTTGGCTATGCTAAAAGTGTTTGGGTTGAACTTCGCCTTGCTGGTTAGCTGCCTAACGCTGAACCATCCAAGAAAATATAGTTATAAAATATATAATTTGAGCCAAAATGATTCATCTACTTCCAAGAACACTGCAAGGGGAAATGCTTTGGTTTCTCTTGCTTTTGTTACAGAGAAATCTGATGACCTTGTCTTTGAAGAGCTCTTGAATTTGCATGTTTTTGGCATGCGGACTTGAAGTTTGGCAAAAGGAAAAGCAGGGAAGGCCTTTGGTTTAGTCCAGATGCACCCTTTGCTGCCACCAAACTTAGCCAAGTCTTTGAAATGTACCGTTTCACATGTGCTCCCTTAAGGCAGCATTATAGTGCTCACCAGCTGAATTCCCTGAAACTTTTCCCCTTTCAGGATGCACTCCAGCCAGGGGCCGAGCAGGATTTCCAGATAAGCAAAGCTGTGGATTGCTGCGATCCTAATCACAAGTCCAGTCCATCCCTGAGATTAGGCAGCTCCTGCCCCCTCAAGCTCCCCATCCTGGCCCCTCAAGCTCCCCATCCTGACCCAGGCAGAGTGAGCGATGCATTCATAAACAGGTGGGGAAAGAGGCTGACCAGATCATGAGTAAACCACAGGAACTTCTGGGAGGAGAGAGCATTTGGGATGGGAATTTGACTGAAGGGAAACTGGACTGGAGCCAGGGGGGGAAAGGAAGGTGAATCTCCCTGAGGACTCAGCATGAACTTCAACCAGCTGAGAGCACGGCACAGTGATGCAGAGGATCCTGCAATGCTGCAGCCCTGGAGAAGCCAGGGTATCCTGGGAACCAGAAGAGACGAGGACTGGGGCAGGAGAAGGGGGACAGCTAGCTGCTGAGTATTACCAGGAATAAATGAGGCCAGAGCCCCAGCTAAACCAAGAGGTCTTGGATGACATTGCAGGCAAAGGTGACACCCAAAAGGTCCACAAGGAGCATAAGAGCTGACTTTGGGGGTGTCAGGACAAGACCACATCTGCAAAGAGGTTTCTTTAACATGTGGTATGAAGGGGTAGCTGCATATCATGGAAATACATTGTGAGTGCTCATCCTGATAGGGAGTGTATGAGTCCTGCACCATGATGCCCTGCTAGTGGAAATCAGCAGAGCTCTTTAAGTATGAGCTGAGAGTCTCCTAGAGGTGTGCAGGCTCCGCGCTCAGAAGACAGAGGAGGGAATTCATCAGAAAGTAATAAACTGTAAATCAGGACATTGCTTCCAAACAGGGAGGGACACATCCTGCTTGCTATGGTGCAAATGAAACCCTCCAATGTGTCTGAGACTCAGAAAAGCACTATTTGTTTATTTATTTTCATTGTGATGCTCTGGTTTTGCTTGGAAGCACCCACACTGAAGTCTTCGCAGTTCTGAGGTCTTCAACCTCAGCTGTAGCCCAAATGAGGGCAGAAGGTTTGGAGACCATCCAGGCAAACATTTGAAGCTTGTGAGCCTTGTTTTGCGCTAGCATTAAGAGCCCCCTTCACAGTCATACTTCATTAGCTCTAAGCACCAGTGTAAATAGTCTCTCTATGGACATTAGCCTTTCACGGGATCACTGTTCTCCATGGATGAGCAGTCAACACTACCAGTGCCTTATTCTTCCCTTAAGGAGGAAAATTTTCCTAGCACTTTCTTAAAAAAAAAATGCAAAAACAACACATGCAGAAAAAGAAAAATGCTTACTCTCACAGAGCAGTGAAGCCTTTTCATTTTTCTCCGAGAATCCCACAGGAAAGCCAGGACAAACACTGTCACTTTCTCAGGAAACACATCTCATGGTCTCATACCTACAGGAGAGCAGAAAGTCTGCATTCAAGCTGGATCAGCAGCATGGGGGTGGCTCATCCACCTTCCAGCCACGGTGCCAGCCAGTGACTCATCTGCCATGGAAATCAGGGAGTGTGAAGCAGAAGAATGGAGAAAGCAGTGGTCCATATTATTCTGAGTGTGTCACTTTGCCAGATGTCTTCCTATGCAGATGGGGTCACAGGTACTGGCAGGCATGATGAGCAGAGGTGGACCTCAAGCTGTTGGGAAACCTGAAGTGGAGAGCGTTTGAGCATGCGAAGGCTATCAGGAAAGGGAGCGTCTGTGGGCAGCTCTCCACTGAAAGGTTTCCTATATGGAGTGGCTGGAGAGGATCTCTTGAAGCTTTCTTTGTATTATGATAAACTGAGTAGGAAGGGAGCCACACGGATCATCAAGTCCAAATTGTAATATTGAAGTATTGACTCTTTTATTCTGTTCTAACAGCAAATTGTGGATTCTGCAGGGAGCTTTTACTTTTTACCACAGACCTGAACTCCCGAAAGCCAGGTAGTTTGGCCGAACACCCTCCCCTCCCTAGACCTTCACCCCAAAGAACTGGGGCTGCGTCCTGGGTCCCCAAGTCCTGCCCTGCCATGCTGTCCCCTACCATGGAGGCTCCCATTCAGCACTGTGGTCATGCCGTCACATTTTATTAGCAAAGCATCATGACACATGGTGGGACCAGTGGTCCAGCTAGGGTGCTGGGCCCACAAAAGGACAAGAAGGTCATGAGCTACCTGGACAGAGCATCATCTTGCACTCCTGCGTAAGAAGTTCTGTGTGATGTTTTTTCTTGACAGGAGCTGAGCAGCTGGAGAAGGAGCAAATAAATTCTGATCAGCTCTGTATTTTAACCTCTCTTTCTAGAGGAAGTCCAGGCAGGCATCCGAACTGGGATAGTCCTCAGAAGCCGCACAGCACAACTGGTTTCATGGGAGCATTTGGTATGGGAAGAAGGACCAGATCAGATTTGGCTGCTGAAGCCCTTCTGCCCTCAGCTTCTTCTCCACAGGCTGGCTCCTGCCAGCTGTTCCTCCGTCTCTTCACCGCAGCACTTTCAGCTTTGGCCAAGCAGAAAGATGAGCCTTTCCAGACTCAAAGCTGGGAGCCTGCTGAGGAGAGCTAGACCTTAGAAGAGATCCTTTGCCTCACAAATTGATCTGAGAGCTCCTCCAAGGGGCAATGGCACCACAGAAGAAAAGTGAACCCACTATTTCTCTCCCCTTGCATCCACAGGTGTCTGCAAAGCTGTCTGGCCTGTGGTACTCAGCAACCTCGGGCGTCTGCTCCACTTTCTCTGGAAGAGACGGCCAGGAAACTTCCCTGGGCTCGAACAGCTCCCACGCAGTGGGCCAGCGCTCAGTGCCAGGGGATGTGTGTGCAGAGCCAGCCGGAGGTAGAATGCGAGCCTGCTTTCTCTGAGACAGCCAGGGCCAAGTCCAGAGGAAAAGGCGAAGAAAGGCTTTGCTGTCAGAGTCAGGGTTTACAACCAGCCATAAATGGCCTCGGTCCCTAAAGTTCCCATGGTGACAGTCCTGGTGGGAACAGAGCTGTCTCCTCTGCCCAATCCCCACCAACCCTTCCCAGGTCCGGGGGTGCAGCTGTCTGGCTTAGCCTGGGTGAGCTCACCCAGCTCTCATACCCCTGAGATGGGGAATGAAGTGTGGCCCCAGCTCTAGAGGAGGAGCAGCCAGGGCACCTTGCATAGCATCTCTCTGGGGCCGAGCTGCAAATGCAGCAGCTTTGGAGCTTGATGCTTCTCCTTCAGCTGAGTGTGGGGTTTGGTGTTCACCTCTACTCAGACTCCAAAAGGGAAAAGATTGGAGATGACAGCAATGAATGGACCAGTTCTCATTGGGACACAGGCACAGAGCACCTTCCATTGACACCAAAAGCAAGGTTTCTGGAGAGAAAGGCTGTTTGCAACACAATCTTTGCTATAAACTTCATTTCACTAGCTAGTTTTCTTTGCTGGTGCTTGGCCAACTTGATTTACGACTCTTCCCAGCACATGACATTCTCTTCCTTGTGTTTTATCAGTTTGCTTACTTAATGCATTCAGATGAGGGAAGGCTCATGATTCTATGATTCTATGATCTGCACTGCACACTACTTGCCCCTTCAGTGAGCCATTTGCTCCCAGGGAAGACTTCCCTTTGACCTGCTGTGAGACCATAGGCAAATCACTTGGTTCTTCTGTGCCAAAGACTCCTGTGAATTACAAAGAGACAGCTTTTCCCCTGCTCTTGCCCTGCCTTCCATGCTGTTAGAGAAAAATTTTGTGGAGACAGATGTATGGACCACATTCTACCATGGGAGCTACTCTAGACTCCTTCCACATATGACTGGCCACACCAGACTATTCCCAGTGTGGATGCTGCTGCCTGAGCCAATTACCCCAGGATCTCCATATCCCCAGACACAAAGAAAAAGCCTCCTTAAGACTTGATTGAGCTATCTTATTTCACTTGTCTACTTGAGGATGAAACAACTGATGCCCTATAAGTGCTCCTGGCTGCTCATGAAGCCCCAGACACCTTAGTCACATTCGATGTCTCTACTGCAGAGCCCAAGATGTGGTCAGACAAGTCGTATTGGCCATAGCAGCTGCTGTTTGGATGCACAGATGGTGTGACTCCAGTGAGTGAAAGAGCTGGCTTTCCCCAGTCATCTTTCTGTGCATAATTCCTCTTAAGGCAGAAGGCCTTGCCTTGGCCGGTTACGGCATCGCTGTGCAACGAACATGAGTCACTGCTGTAACAGGCTGAATTATGACTTCTTGCTTGCTGAGTTTAAAACAGAGGAAGGCAGCTTAAGCAAACGGAAGGGCCTAAGCATGTGAAAAATGTTCCCTTTTCAAAACTGCCATTAACCAATTGAAAATCTTTGTATTTGGGCTGCAGGTCTATGCCAAGTCTCTGTCTGAGGCTCAGTTCAAACACTCAGGCTATATAATCCCTTCCAGTCTGGGCTCATAATGGAAACACCAACAGACCGTTAAACACAGAGGAATTGCCAGGTTCTACTATAATTAAACACACACAGGAAAAGGTATAAATAACCAGGTTAAATTAAGGCAGGGGGCTGTGATTGAGGGGATCTCTGGGAAACCCTGCAGCATGGTTGTGTCTGACTGGTTCAGGGGTGGTCAACCAGGGACTTGGGATTTGCACCTGGCCCAGGTAAGCCCTCTCCAGCAGATTCTGTGTATTAAGGTGACGTCAGCTGGCTGTGATCACCTGTAGAGCATGATGTTCCAGCCCCCAGGTCTGTGCTCCTGCCCTTGAGGCAAGCTTCCTTCTGTAAAGCAAGTGACATCTAGCCTTACAGAAAGCCAAATGAGGTGGGGAATGGGATCCTTGCTGCCTTCTGAGCCACGCTCAACCTTGCTGGGTTTATTTGTGCTGTTGGGGGCCCACGTTTGTTGTTTGCCACCTTTTTCTCATTTCCACAACAACCAGATGAAGTGGCCTGAGGAAATGATGATGAAGAAGCCATAGACAGAAAAAGTTAAAAATATAGCAAAGAAAAAGTGGCAGATGAGACAGAGATTTCTTTCTGTGATGTCGGTTCCTGCAGCCCACTTGGAACACAGCTTGAGGGTCCTCTGAGGGGAAGCACCTCTCTCCAGCATGCAGGCATTGCAAAGCAGACAGAAGAGCCACAGCAGGTACTGTTGTCTCTTCTCTGCAGATCGTTACCACTTTCACATCCCAGCTGTCTGGCAAGAAACCCTCCTGCATGTGGATGCTGGAGAAGGGTGGGACACCCCCAAAGAGGGCACTGGCTTAGGTGTTTCAGCAGATAAATAAAGCTAGAAAAAGAGATAGATTTGTAAGAGAAACATTCCCAAGCCAGTCACCTTCCTTGTGGTGATGTGTGCAAGGACTAACACCACAGGAATGCTTCAGGACCCTCAGACAACGCAGCGTGGGCTGCAGGATGCACTAGTGCTACTGCACAGTCCCATCCCAAAGAGGGCACTGGCTTAGGTGTTTCAGCAGATAAATAAAGCTAGAAAAAGAGATAGATTTGTAAGAGAAACATTCCCAAGCCAGTCACCTTCCTTGTGGTGATGTGTGCAAGGACTAACACCACAGGAATGCTTCAGGACCCTCAGACAACGCAGCGTGGGCTGCAGGATGCACTAGTGCTACTGCACAGTCCCATCCTTGCTCAGGGTAGCCAGCTTCTG
>NW_008677846.1:0-5159 GCF_000695815.1 Acanthisitta chloris | reverse complement strand
CTCTCATGGTTTCCCTCTTGTGACTGTAAGCTCAGTTCGGATGAGTTTTCTGGGCCAGCTCTTCTAAATTTGTACCAGTATCCAGGAAGCTTTAGTAAATAGCACAGTAAATATTTGGGTTTGATATTTGTCTTTTGAAAAGACAATGAGGCAGCAGCCACGCACAAGAACACTACCACGCGTACGACCTCAAGAGATCATGGAGCACACCCCACATCCAAACACTAAGGCTTGCTTTTCTATCTGAAGAAATAACTTCCCCAGGATTAATGTGAAAAAGACCTCCCTCCTCTGAAACCAGATCCATGCATGCTCCAGCACATACATATATTTGTGTATGCTCGTATATTTTTGTGACCAGAGTCATCAAGCATCAAATCTTGCACTTTCAAAAAAAAGAAAAAGCTCATTTCCAGCCTGCAAGACTGATTCTGACCTCAACCCAGCTGAGCTAATAACACTCCCAACCCCCAAAATATGGAGGCAGCTCAGAATGGAAATGTTAAAGAGCCGTAATTCCAGAGGATGTGAATGGCTAATTCTGTACATTCAAATGAAACAGAGGGGAAATATACTGAATGGAGCCCATGTATAAGATCATATGAAATGTAAAAAGACTTGTTGTTCAGCGCACACACTGCCTCTTCAATCTAGTTCTGTTTAAATGCCCATTCTTTTCGTTTGGCATCTCCTTGTCCCTCGATGGCTGAATCAAAAGAGGAACGAAATAATGACACAAAGATTTTAAAAAACTCAGCTCCAGCTGCAGCAGGGAGAAGCCTGAAGCGAAACGTGAGAGCGTACAGCTCTTTGTTAAGGTTTCCTTGGCTATAGAATATGGTATATGAAACGCCTGGCGGATCCCATTTGGTCCTATGGAGGGAGAGCTCTTAAGGTGGCTCCCTTGGCTTTGGGGAGGATTGCAGGAAGGTTTCCCCGCATTTGCAGGCAGCAAGCATCCCACCTGCAGAAACCCCAGGGCCCGGACGGTTTCCCCTCCAAACACCCCGGGGGCCCAGGGTGCTGTCTCCCCAGTCAGTGGGTGGTCCAGCCTTTTTTTGTCTTCTTCATTGTAGCTGCTGCTTTACATCAGGAAACCAAACTCAGCACTCCTCATTGGGAGATGGTTCCAATTTATATAGATATCTAGGAAATAAATATGTTTTGTTCTGTGCCTCTGAGGTATTTTGTGCATGCCCATCCCCAGCCATCAGAGCCACAACACAAGCAGCTATTTGGCATTGGTGCCAGCAAAAAGCAGCCCATGCTCCCCAGCCACAGCCTTTCCTAAACTCTGCATTTGGAAGCTGGTGGAAGGGTTGATGCCCTGAAGACTGCAAGGACCCCAGCATCACCAACCCAGCAGAGCCAGGGCAGAGCTGGGGCAAGACTGCCTGCACCTCTTGATCTCCAGCATCTATATCATGGGAAATTTCAACAAGTCCTTGCACCAGATGTTGCCAATCTGTCACCACAGCCTTCTTGAAAATGGTGCAGGAGATAATGCCTTCTGGGAGAGAGCATCACCCAGAGCATCCACCTTTGGGAAGGAAAACCACCATTACCTCAGCTCTTTGGCTGAAGAGAAACCAGGGAGGAATGGTGCAGTACGGAGGAGGAGGCTCACAAGGATGGGCCCAGCTCTTGCCACTACCACCCAGTGACTTGGCCAGTGCCATGAGCAGCAACACCAAAAGACATCCAGTAAGTGCTGTGGTGATCAGCTCCTCACAGCTGGGCAGCTTTGAGCCATATTGCTTAGTCTAAATAAACGTTCTGTGAATGTCAACACTAATTCATTTTCCGTGGGCTGAACACTTTTTCTCTGCGAGGCTCTCCCAGCAGCTGCAGCTGATTTCTGCTTGTGCCCAGCATGTCTTCCCTGGGACCCCTCACCTTCATGATCACCATAGTGGTTCTCAGTGTCTCTATTCACAGACCCCAGACCTTGGGACATGCTGGGAGTGGGCTCTTTCTAGGGGTTCCCTGTGGGAAAATCCAGTGATGCTGGCATGCCTTCAGCTATTCATACCGTGATAGGTATGAATATTATTGGCTGTCATTGAAGGATTCTCTGTATTGTGTGTTATCTGTGTCAGACTTGGGTAGTGAAGTCCTTTTGTGTTGTGCCCACCCCACCTCACAGCTGCTGGGCACCCACTATAGGGCCAGTGCAAGTGGAGTGCTGTGCCCAGACAGGCAACAGGATGCTTTCTTGCTGCAAGAAGCATAGGTCAGCCCTGCTCAGCTCTATTCCTGGCAGGAGGATCCTTGCAAACCACCAGGGAGACATTTCTAAAAGCATTAGGTCACCTCAGTGCCCTTGGCTATCTTGGCTAAATCCCACAGAGGAGGGATGCCACGACCACTGCTCCCTGCTGCCAGGGCCAAGTGTGCTGCCAGCACATCAGAAGACATGTCACCCGCCTGTCCACAGGGCTGGTAAGAGGAGCATGTTCCTCCATGGCCACTGGAGCTACCTCATGACACTTGCATGAGTGGCTGCCAGGAGGCTGGCACAGTGCAGGGGAGGACAGCCAGAGTGGCCATGTGATCCCCTTGCTGCTATTCCTGGTGCCCAACAAGGCTGGAGGACTGTCACACGGAGTGAGAATCACCCGGCTGCAGTGTACAAGCCAGGTGAGTCCAGCTGTGGTGACAGCAAATTCCTAATTAGTTCATTGCATCAGACGGCCAAACACCCAGAGTCATTACCCAAGGATGGCCTACGTGCTGGGCAGGGTGTACTCCCCTGATCCCTGCTTCCCAAAATGGGACCGGGAGAGCCAGACTAGCTCACCCTGGAAAAGGGACACGCTGTGTGTTGTGCCCAGCAGGCCAACCAGCTCCAAGTCCCGCAAACCACATGGGCAAAAAACAGCAAGAAAAAGTGCCAGGCACGCAGCAAATGACCTGAGTGTGGCTGCCCTACATGGTGAGGTCTCATTCTGCCCCATGCATGGATGTGGAGTGGGATTCTCTTACTCACAGACACAGGGACCAGGGCACAGCATGGTGGGGTGCACACTGGCTCCCCCATCCTTCTCCCTTGCACCTGAGGCTGCAAGCAGGCATGACCCACTCCTGACTGCATCCTGAGGATGGGAATCTGGGCATGCGTTTGGAAGCCCCTCAACACTGTGGTATTGGGTGAGCCCCCTGTGCTCTGGCTGGCAGGTTTGCAGACAAGAGGTGTCCCTGTGAGCTCAGGCAGACACTGTGTGAGTGCCAGATGGTGGGTCAGAGCCCTGCCATGCACCCACTCCCAGCAGCACCAGAGGCCAACAGCACTGCTGCCTCAGAGGGAGCACAGGCAGATTTGGCAGGGATTTATGTATCTTGGAGTTGCTTTCCCCACAGCGGTAGCTGGAGCTGATTCTGAATACTTAGCTGGTTTAATATGAAAACAAAAATCCTTGGATTGACAGCTCATCGAAGCAAGGGACCATCCAAGTGCTTGGCAGCCAAGCAGCAAGAGCTAATGCTGGTCACAGGGTGGAGGTGAGAAATTGTCGGCCCAGACAAGCAGCCTGGGCTGGGCTCTTCTCCACACTTGCTCTGGAGTTCAGCTGCTCTCCTTTGCTCAGGCCAGGCTCACACAGAGTGGTGAGGTACACCCCAGTCTTCCCTGGGCTTGAGCCCCATCAAGGCCTGTGCTGCTGGTGGCTTGGAGTTACCACAAAGTGCAAAGCCAGGCAGGGACCTCCTGCCAATCCTGAGGTGGAAGCAGCCACATGACTGCAGGCTCTCCTGTACTCCTCCTGCATCCCCTCCTGGCCCCAGGGGCACCTCACTCCACTTGCTGTAGAGTCCCCCTCTCGCTGCCCCTCTGGATGAAGGATCCTGCAAGATCCAGAGTGCCACTGAAGCATGGACTCCTTTGGAGTGGCACACAGTAACCACCTCCCAGCACACAGCAATCCTACCTAACTGGTTCAAACAAGAGGTGATGAAAAACCCTGTGTCCTGCTTAAACCACTGTGGTATTTAGGTCAGGCAGGTGGGATCATCCCAGTTGGAGCAGGACCAGTGAGCCTGAACTCGTGCCCAAACAGTTCCAAAGGCATGACCAGATCTGCATGATACCACTCCTGGGACACAGCCAGCCATGCTAGGGGTTCAGTGCTGCAGCACCATCTTTGTCCATCCCATAAGTAATGTGAGCAGTGCTGAAAAATGGGGCCCAGCTGCTACAAGCACTGTGCTGGGGCTTTCTGCAGGGTTCTTTGCCCCAGCCACAGGACAGCTCTGCTCTTGCATGGTAGCATGGGGATGGCATGTGGATAGGTATTCCCCAAAGGAACTGGGTCAATGTGCTGTATGAAAAATAGACCTTCACTCTCAGGGCTCTCATTCAAAACACCCAAGTAGCTCTGTAACTCCAACGCTCCCCAGAAGGAAACCTCACCAATGCAGGCAGACAAAGCTGCCTCTGGAGGAAATTTTATTCCCCATATGGCAGAATGGGCAGGGTGGATAGGAAAGCAGCAATTCTCCCAGCTCACTGCCTCCTAGGAACAGCAAGGGCTGTGACATACTCATCTGGGGGGAAGAGGGAAGGCTTTGGGACTGTGTGCAGTCACTTCTGCTCAGACACCCATCCCACAGCTGTGCGAGCAATGCTATTGTCTTGGTCCCTACAGTGGGAAATCCCGGCTTCAGATGGAAACAACCAACACATGCAGTCCTAGGGGAGCCTTGGAGGCCCCAGAAATGAAAAAAAAAGGGCTTTTCCTCTCCTTATCTCAAAGCACCAAGCAGTCCTCACCCACAGCTTCTCCGCCAGCAAACGGCAGGGAATTACTCAGCTGCTTCTTCTGGCTTTCCCCACCAAAGGGAACCTCTGATGCAAGGGATGGGTCATGGGAGAGCAGGATGGGGGCTGTGAACATCCCCCAGGACATAAAGAAGCTGCAGAAGTGAAGGATGCCTCGGCACTGCCCTGCAAGGCTGGGCAAAGAAACGGGCAGCAGGGACAAGGCAGTCGGCTGTGCCCCCCAAAGCCCACCCTGCTTCCAGGCATCCCCGACTCTGGGGCTGCCGAAAGCTCTCCGAGGGGCGCGTGGAGAGCACGTCTGGCGCCCGAAGTCAGAGTGGCAGCCCGGCGTGAAACCTACGGGGTCCCGCTCGCCCCGGGCGGGCTCAGCTCGGGATGCCGC
>NW_008677845.1:1918-2148 GCF_000695815.1 Acanthisitta chloris | reverse complement strand
CACTGTCAGCTGCAGCGTCAGCACCAGGAACACCTGGGGGGACACGGGGGGTCAGGGGGATATCCCAGAGACCCCAACACTCCCCAGAGCCCCCCAGGATCACCCAGAGCCTCCCCAGTCCCACCTGGTGGATGAGGATGGAGGATGCTCTTGGTGTCCCACTGAGCCGAGTAGGCACACGGGGTCTGGGGGGCTCAGCACCCCAAAACATAGAGTGCTTTCAGGCTCCG
>NW_008677845.1:851-1800 GCF_000695815.1 Acanthisitta chloris | reverse complement strand
GTACCCCCCCGGCCCACCCCCCCAAACCTGCCCCTGGCCTGGCACCCCCAAACCTGCTGTGGCTCAGTGTCAGCATGGACTGGGAGACAGAGGGTGGGGGTCAGGGGGGTTCAGCACTCCAAAACACATTGTGTCCCCAGCTCAGCACCCCAAAACCTGTCATGTACCCCCTTGTGTCAGCACCCCCAAACCTCCCATGGCTCACCATCAGGATGGACTGGGGGGCACAGGGAGGTCAGGGGGTCTCAGCACCCCCAAAACTGCTGTGTATCCCAGCTCAGTACCCCAAACTGGCACCCCCAAACTTGCTGTGTGTCCCTGGGCTCAGCACCCCCAAAACCCACTGTATGCCCCCAGCTCAGCACCCCCAAACCCACCATGGCTCAGTGTCAGAATGAACTGAGGTGCACAGGGGGCTCAGCACCCCCAAACCTGCCTCTCACACCTGCCCCTGGCCTGACACCCCCAAACCTGCCCTGGCTCAGTGTCAGCATGGACTAGGAGACACAGGGTGGGTCAGGGGGGCTCAGCACCCCCAAAGCCACTGTGTACCTGTAGCTCAGTGCCCCCAAAACTGTTATGTGCCTCTCAGGATCAGCACTCCCAGCTCAGCACCCCCAAACCTGCTGTGGCTCAGTGTCAGAATGAACTGAGGTGCACAGGGGGCTCAGGGGGGCTCAGCACCCCCAAACCTGCACTCCCCCCGGGCCCACATCCCACCTTGCGGATGAAGGCCTGGCGGATGCTCTTGTCGTCCCAGTGAGCTGAGGGGAAGTCCTGGTTGTCATAGTAGGAAGGGGGACCATCCTCGTGGTAGGTGCTGTGCAGAGGGGCTGTGGGGAGAGGGCACGAGTGAGAGGGATTAGGGGATCCCTGGGGGTCCCAGATCCCTGGGGTGTCCCAGGGGCCATGGGCAGAGACCCCCCCAAGTGTCCCCCAAAGCCTCATG
>NW_008677845.1:391-806 GCF_000695815.1 Acanthisitta chloris | reverse complement strand
ATGGTCATCAGCCCCTCATGGCTGTCACCTCCCAATGTCTCCCCTTCCAGAACCATCCCTGGTGGGTAGACACCCCCCCAAATGCCCCCTAAAGCTCACACAGCCCCAGGCAGTGTCTCCTCTCCCAGCACGTCCCTGATGGGCAGAGACCTCCCAAGTGCCCCCTAAAGCTGGCACAGCTCTGGGCAGTGTGACACAAGCCCAGGCAGTGTCTCCCCTTCCAGAACCATCCCTGGTGGGTAGACACCCCCCCAAATGCCCCCTAAAGCTCACACAGCCCCAGGCAGTGTCTCCTCTCCCAGCACGTCCCTGATGGGCAGAGCCCTCCCAAGTGCCCCCTAAAGCTCACACAGCCCCAGGCAGTGTCTCCTCTCCCAGCACTGTCCCTGGTGGGCAAAGACTCCCCCCAGGTGCT
>NW_008677845.1:0-271 GCF_000695815.1 Acanthisitta chloris | reverse complement strand
AGCCCCGCCCCCGGTGCTCCCCCGTCAGGACACATATTCCCCCCAGGTGACCCCCTGAGGGTCCCAGGGCTGCTGTCAGTGCCCAAATCAGGGGGCTGCCACCCCCAGACTCGGAGAGGAGCCAATGGGGGGGTCATACCCCCCACTGGGAGCTCCCCAGATGGGACCCAAGGGGGGTCATACACTCCATTTGGACACCCCCAGATGGGACCCAATGGTGGGTCATACACCCCACTGGGAGCCCCCAGACCCAGAGGAGAGATCGGGAGGG
>NW_008677844.1:0-2519 GCF_000695815.1 Acanthisitta chloris | reverse complement strand
GGTATCTTTTCAAGGATGATCTATCAGTGTTGGGAAAGGGAAAGTTCCGCTCGGGGAAGCAAGCGGCCGACTCCTTGTGTACAGCAAGCCAAGCTCCAACTTTATATAAGAGCTGTCCAACAGGCACTTTTTTATACAATACAGGACAGGCATACAACTATCAATCATTTATAATTGGCTAAGCTCTAAAGATAGCATTCAGGTACTCTCCCTGCTTGCAGCCACAGCTGTGTGTATTATCTCTTACTTTCTCAGGCTCGACTGCATTCCTAGCTGTTTGTCTCAAACTTGTTTGTCTCACCCTCAAGGACGACTTACCCCTGCCATCTGCCATCTGCCCAGCTGAGTTACTCCCTATCTATATATAAGTTACTATCTCCAGAGCCTTGCTTGTACACTGCATTCCCAGGTGCGTTCCCAGGACTATGTCCGTGCGTTCCCAGGGGACTGTGTCCTTGCTCTTTTTAGCCTTCCCCAGGTGCATTCCCAGGATTATGTCCCGCCATTCTCCAACATATCAGGGCACTTAGGCAAGTGGAACACCACTGAGCAAAGCATCCAGTACCTGAGAGAATTAGCTGTGCTGGAGGTACTCTATAGGGATTCAAATAATGAGAAGTCCCCTATAGATCCAGATGAAGTCCAGTGTACACAACAGAATGTGTGGCAGAAGCTCCTATGCCATTGTCATATGCCAACTTATTTGCAGTGATATTATGGAAAGAAGGAAACCAAATGGTGGATAATTTGGTTGCCCAACTCTGGCAATATGAAGAGTGTCTCTTCCCCTCTACTGGCCTGCATCTTGGCTGTGGAAAGACTGAGCAAGGACTTCCAGCAAATTAAAGAGGAAATGTCCCATGGCCCACCAGTACAGACCAAAATCTCTGCTATTAGGTGCAAGTACCCTCCTGCTCAAGAGAGAGGATCCACACCATGAGGTACCCTGTGGTTTTTCCTGTGTGACCACGGAGAGGACATGAGGAAGTGGGATGAAAAGCCCATCCCTGCCTTAGCAGCACAGGTACATGAGTTGAAAGGAAGAACAACCACTTCATGAAATTCTTCAAGGATAAATGCTCCAATTTCCAGTGGCCAATTCATCAGACAGAACAGAAGGACTGATGATACTTACAATCCTCTTGAAGGGACCTCCAGTTCATCATATGTACAAGTGAGAAGCAAGTACTATGGACAGGATTAGAGGGGCCCTGCCTCCAGCCAGGTGGAGAAAAGGGACAACCAGATCTAGTGGACTATGTGGATCCAGTGGCCTGGCACATCAGACCCACAAGAATATAAGCCTTTAGTTGACACCGGTGCACAATGTACCCTGATGCCATCAAGTTAGAGTGGGGCAGAATCTATCTGTATTTCTGTGGTAACAGGGGTATTCCAACAGCTGACTGTAGTGGAAGCTGAAGTGAGCCTAACTGTGAACGAATGGCAAAAAACCCCATTGTGACTGGCCCAGAGGCCCCGTGAATCCTTGCCATAGATTACCTCAAGAGAGGGTATTTCAAGGACCCAAAAGGGCATCCTTGGACTTTTGGGATAACTGCTGTGGAGACAGAGGAAATTAAACAACTGAATACCTTGCCTGGTCTCTCAGAGGACCCTTCTGCTGTGGAACTGCTGAGGACTGAAGAACAACAGGTACGGATTGCTACCACAACAGTGCACCGTCGGCAATACTGAACCAACCTAGACTCTGTGATCCCCATCCATAAGATGATTTGTGAACTGGAGAGCCATGGAATGGTCAGCAAGACACAGTCACCCTTTAGCAGTCCTATATGGCCAGTGCATAAGTCCAATGGAGAGTGGAGACGGACTGTAGACTACCGTGGCCTTAATAAAGTCATGCCAGCTCTGAGTGCTGCTATTCTTGACATGCTGGAGCTTCAGTATGAACTGGAGTCAAAGGCAGAAAAGTGGTATACCACCATTGATACTGTCACTGCCTTTTTCTCCATTCCTTTGGCAGCAGAGTGCAGGCCACAGTTTTCTTTCACCTGGAGGGGCACCCAGGACATCTGCAACTGACTGCTCCAGGGTGGAAACATGGCCTTACTATTTGCCATGGACTGATCCAGACTGCAATGGAAAAGGGGGAGGCGTCAGAACACTTGCACTTCATTCATAACATCATCTGTGGGGCAACACAGCAGAGGAAGCATTTGAGAAAGGTGAGAGGATAATCCAAATCCTCCTGAAGGCTGGTTTTGCCATAAAGCAGAGTAAGGTCAAGGGACCTGTCCAGGAAATTCAGTTTTTAGGAATAAAATGACAAGATGGATGTTGTGAGATTCCAAAGGGTGGGGTCAACAAAATAGCAGCTATGTCCCCAAAAGCCAGCAAAAAGGAATCACAAGCTTTCCTAGGCTCTGTGGGTTTTTGGAGGATGCATATTCCAGATTATGGTCAGATCATAAGCCCTCTCTGTCAAGTCACCTGGAAGAACAATTTTAAGTGGGGCCCTGTGCGGGAGCTCATGTACAAAGAGGCGATGCCATTAT
>NW_008677843.1:0-732 GCF_000695815.1 Acanthisitta chloris | reverse complement strand
CTTTCTGGGCTGTGAGTGTACATTGCCTAGTCATGTCCAGCCTCTCATCCAGCACCATCCTCAAGTCCTTCTCATCAGGGCTGCTCTCAATCTGTTCATCTCCCAAACTGTATTGATACTGGGGGTTGCCCCAACCTAGGTGCAGCACCTTGCATTTGGTCTTACTAAACCACATAGGATTCCCATAGGCCCACTTCTTGAGCTTGTCCAGGTCCCTCTGGATGACATCTCATCCCTCAGGCGCATCAACTGCACCACTCAAAGCAGGTTGTCTGCAAATCTGCAGGTGCACTCAATCTCACTCTCTATGTTACCAGTGAAGACATTAAACAGTAGTTGTCCCAGTGTGGATCCCTGAGGAACACCACCTATTACCAATCTCCACGTGCACACAGAGCCATTGATCACTGCCCTCTGGATTTGAATGTCTAACCAATTCCTTATTCACTGAACAGCCCACCCATCAAATACTTCTTTCTCCAATTTAGAGAAGAGAACATTGGGGGGGACCATGTCACACGCCTTACAGAAGTCCAGAGAGATGACATCTATAGCCCTTCCCTTGTCCACTGATGTAGTTAATAAGAGAAAGCCACTAGGTTGGTCAGGTAGGACTTGCCCTTGGTGAAGCTGTGCTGGCTGTCTTGAATCCCCTCTCTGTCTTCCATGTGCCTTAGTAGAGCTTCTAGGAGGATCTATTCCACGATCTTCCCAGGCACAGAGGTGAAGCTG
>NW_008677842.1:1473-9494 GCF_000695815.1 Acanthisitta chloris | reverse complement strand
CACCTGTCTCTCAAACCGAGACACACAGGAATATGGTCCCAAAGCTGCAACAACTGCTCTCCAATTTGTGGTTCCAGCTCCTAGAAATGATCAGGAAATTAGAAAAGTTATTACCACCACTACTATTGAACATACAGAAATTATTTGTTACAAAATCCTTAGAAAAGGCTGCTGTTGAATGCTTTCAGTCTTTCTGAAAGAGCTCATTTCTTTTGCTGTTGAGACATACATTAGAGCTCCCCACACACGAAGGGCTCAACAGGAGATTAAAAACTTTCATGATCCTGACCCACCGGCTGTTTGGAGTTCTCTTTCTTTCACTGTAAGATGCCAGTCTGCACAAACAGATCTCCCAGTGAACTCACCACCACCATACACAAGAACATATGCACCATACAATTTGTACCTCTGCAGGACACTTTCTTATTAACTAAAGTTCATTATTATGTACATCTTTCAAGTTTAATTTCTTCAAGTGTGGTGGACAATGTGAAAGGCAGGTCACAGGTAATATGGTGGCTCTTGGTGGAATCATAGACATTAATATAAACCACTTGTTTTTAAGACTGTTGAGATTCTTCAGGCCTTAAAAGCCACTTACAAGAGAAACACTGTCAATTACACCACATGCTATGTTTCTTTCCTCATTCTTACAGCTGGAGAGGTTTTGGGGAAGCGGTGAGAACGCAATACAAGGAGTTTAGCTCTAGAGTCTTGTATCAATGAGAGGTAAGTTTTGGGAGCAGTCTGAGGAGAATGCAGAAACTGCCACAGAGATCTCTTTTCCAGCCAATTCTTTTCCAGCTTTTTGTAGTTCAATTTATCTTTAACAAATTGGAGAACTGTCCTAAGCTTAATTCTACCTCAAATATCAAAATTCTCTTCAGATTTACAGAAAAATTAAAGCTGCAATTATGAGCAGTTATTTGGGTGCGACAGACTATTTCAGGGAACACATCTGAACCAAACAGGGAACAAACCTCCAGAAGTTAAAAAACCCCAAAACCCTAAAACTTATATTTGTGGAATTATCCAGCTCTAAATGTTTTCTTTTTCTTTTACTTATTTTTAACACATATTACACAAGAAACTGCTTTGATTTTATCAAATGTTTCCATTACTTTGACAGTAATTCTGCATTAGCAGAACATGCTATCAATGCACTATGATTCAGATTTAACAGATATAATAGAACAGTTGAGATAAATGTCAAGGCTGAACAAGTAAAGAAGACTTTACAAGGGAATAACATTACCTGGCCATCTCTGCTTATTTGTACCTTCTTATTGTCGTTCCAAGGGTTGAGCAAATGGTGTGCAAAGTGAAAAGGAATGCTTTCTTTTCGGATCCACTCCACCTTAAATACACCTCCAAAACCAGCAGATCCCCAGTCCTGACTTTTCTCACAGCCTATCGCTGAACCCATTCTAGCAAAACCCTGGAATAAAAATTGAAATATTAAAGGACACACATAATGAGAGCATATCTATTTATGCTGCAATTAAAGAAATGATTGGACTTCATATGAAAATTTCGTATTAGTTTCAAAGTGATTAACAACACACTCTCTCCCATGAAGCTGGATCTTCTAAAATGTTTACATCTAGAACATTAGAAATATAATTTGCTTCTTCCACTTCAAATACACCTTCTAGAGTTTGACCACAAAGAATGTCTCTCAATTCACCTCTCACTGTATCATTAAAGAGTGTTTTAAGCTCTATAACAGAGGTTGAAAAGGTCTTGCAAAAACATTTAACGTGCAAGGAATCAAGTAAAATGTTCTACTACAGAATAGTCCGTTAGCTATTCCTTGTTACTTGTAGATTTCTTGCAGAAATCCATTCCTTCCTTCCCTTGTTCCCGCCAACTTAACAAACTTTCATATATAATTAAGAGTGCAGCTGTTCTTCAAAGAAAGAAGACAAAGTTGCTTTTAGTTCTTCTTCGATGAAGCAGAAAGAAATTCCAACAAGACCAGTATTTGGAAAGAAAATGAAAGAAATCACAAATCCAAGACTGCGTCTAACTTATTTAAGGCAACTCTACTTATGAACACACCGAAAAATCAAATGTAAACCCAGGCTATACACAACATACCAACTGTTCAGGCAAATTTATGCCAGCTATGATTTAGAAGTCCAAGAGATCCACTGCACTATGTAAGTTACAGGAACAAACTACTGTTTTAAGATATGCAGTCCTAGATAGCTCAAGCCAGACTTAAATGAAAATTAATAGAAGGAAGAGAGGAAAAATAAAGGTGGAAAGTAAGTAAAGAGATACCTGGGACAAGAGAATATTAATAGAAAAGTCAATTTCACATTCCCAGGAAGGTCCAGTGCATTGTCAAAACTGGAAGGGCAAGGCAACATCAACAACCTACACTCTTGGCTTCAGTGGGTCTTCCTTGTCTACAAGCACCACTACGACAGTCCATTTTCAACCATCATGCTGAAAATTACTTTCCAATATTACATCTGCATTTGCCAAATCATTTTTAACTGAGTTAACTAAAAGGGCCAATTTCAAAATATGAAGAACGAAGTACATTTTCCTCAGCAACCAGAGACATTGGCACACTACTTATCAGAGTCAGAAATAATAAGCAAAGCCCTTCGTGCTACACAGAACCATTTAATGCATTCTCCTAAACCATCAATCACAGCCAATATTTGGTATTAGCTAAGGACTCACCTGAAATTGTCCAGACCCCTGAACAGAAAATACTAAGTAAACCACGCTGCTGTCTCTAAAGGCTCCATTCAGCTTCCGTTCGTTACTTGGTGTAGTGGACCATATACCCTTCTGTTGAGAAATATCAATGTTTTGCAAGTTGCTACTTTTCATTATGAAGTACCGTACTGGCATATTTTGTCTTGGTGAAGGAGATTTGGAATCCTGGAAAAATTACATTAAATTAAATTAATAAATACAATAAAATAAATCAGGCTTGAGTTCCAAACATTTGCACACATGAAGACAGAAATCCCTTCACTGCCTTCCTCCTCTCCCAGCTTATATAAGAAATACAGATTCTATCATCTCTTCCTGAACGCATTGATTTTTAAGTGTGTTTCATGTCTATTTTACATTTTTAAGCACTTTTCAAAATAATAAATCCTTCACGAGGGGCAGCAAACAATTATAATAGTAAAGGCCTAAATAGTCTAGTGATTTATTACAATTCTTTGAAGTCTGACACCCCTTTGGATGATCAAAATTAACCATCCTAGACTGCAGCCTGCAGCGCACTACTCATATTTCCATCTTCAGGAAACATACATTTTCTCTCTTTAGCACTGGCTGAATTTAAAAAATGAAAAACTTAAGAGAAATTACTGAATCCTCCAAGTCCAAGCCACAAAGAACAATGGGATTTCCGCTCAGTGAGCTGTTTAATATTACTGCACTTTACTATTCAAGTATATAGGGAGAATTATGACAACAGCCTTAGTAAAAATGTGTGCTTTGTTACAATAATCTTCAAAAAACCCACAGCAGTTATAATAAGCAGATAGCACAAAAGTTAAGAGAATCAGTATCAATCTATGCTGTTACAGAAACAGAGGAAAGCAGAATTCAATTAGTTCAGAAGTGCATGTACTGAATACACCTTCACTGTTTACTTTACCAAGTATCAAAAAGAAAAAAATCTGATTTTTTTCCACTTTGGATAGCTTTACCTCAGAAGTCTGCAAAGAATAGTATTTTTACTGTAACAATGATATTTAACCTTGATTTTAAGTTCCAGAAAGAAGTATTATGCTGTTGTTAATAGTGAAAATCAAACTTAGGTTGTTAGTTTATCAATACAACACCTGATAATTGCTGAAAAGATATCAGAAAAAAAAAATCTATTAATTTTGAAGAGCAGGGTAATACTTTTACAAGAACTCTACCTTTCCAGACACTGAAGAAGGACTAGCACAGGGGCTAGGACAGCTACTGCTGTCTGCAGACTTCACTGATGATTGATCTGACCTGTCATCTGATGTTTGTTTGTAGTGCAAAATGCTTTTTCGCTTGTACTTCTTGGTCTGGTGAAGTGCAGGAGGTGTAGATTTCATTAAAACTCTAAAAAGTAAAGGTAGATACAGGACATACCACAAGTTTTGCAAGCTGTCACAGAATGATTTATATCTACATATCAGCCTATTGCATGACCATACATATTACAGTAATTCCAAAACATATTAAACACTAACTGATTGTGTATGGACTTTTAATGTTATGGTTAAACCTCATCTGCTACTTCCTAAAGATCACAGTACATGGAAAATAATCCTGACTGCTCTCTCTAACAACAGGCACAGATATAAAATATTCTCAATGAAATCACAACTACAACACAGCACAGAATAGTATCAAATATTCCAACTGTACTAATATCGTTTCTTCCTTCTTAATACTAGCAGAAATTCAAGTGATGCTTTCATATGTAAATAAATTACAATCTACAGTCTCCAGATGATCTCACCAGCTTACTTTTCAGCATTAGAGGAGTCAGAGAACTCAGTTTCTGCTGAATATTTTCTACTGTTGGTTGACCTCCATGTCGATGGTGAAGGAAGTTCTTCAGAAGCCACAAGTCTTGGTCTCTGACCAATTCCTGAAGGCTGCTGCAAACCTGCAGACAGCTCTTCAGCTGTTAAAACAGCTACAATTGCTCTTACAATTGCTTCATCAGCTTGAGACCATGATTTAGAAGGAGCTCTCATACGACGGAGAAATAAGCTATGCCACTTCTGTCTGAGTTGCAACAGCAAATTAGCAGCCTGTAATGAATTTCAGTGCTGTTAGAAATTAATAAAAACTAGATCAGACAGTCAAAGGGTACCCTACATGTTTTCTATCAGGCAGCAACTGGCAATCTGGCAAACTGAAAGGCACAACTAAGGTCCCAGGAAGGGGGAGAAAACCTCACATTTAACCTAAGCTGTTATCTTTCCTTTACTCAGATGCAAGATAATTTTAAAGACATTTCATGGAGCTCTGTAGAAAACTTAAAACTGTATTGCAAATACAACAGATTTTTTATTTTTCACTTTAAAAATGTATCTGTTTTCAAAACTCAATCTTTTCACGTTTTATTGCTCTTCCTGTCAGTTTGTCTGTATTCATGCATTCTTCAGTCAGACCTGATGGAAAAGAGTTCTAAAATACTCTACCTCCTATCACAGCCACAGCTTCCCAATGACCTGAAGACTCCTATCTTCAAAGGCTGTGGGATTTTTCTTCCTTTTCTAAAATCTGGCAACAATTTTCTCTCAGCAATTCCAGTTTCAGGTGCTCCATTTTGATCCAACTTTAGTCATCCTCTCAGAGAAGGAAATACACAATATGCCATTGTGACTATTCTCTTATCTTTTGCTCAGATTTTGGCCAACCAAGCCCATGCTAAGGCCTGATGTGTACTGGGAGCACCACAAATGGAGGACAGGGGGCCAGAAAAAGCTAAAGGGCTGTTATGCAGCAACTGTCACCTGCAGCTTGCTGTTCCCCACAGCCATTATCTTTTGTCTGCCAATTTCTTCATAATTTCCTGACTTATGGAAATGGGCCAAACTACCAAACTGGAAGGTATAAAACACCACCTTACCCAAAGAGATTTTGAAGTGGATCCAACAGCAGCTGGACAGCTGAGGCTTTCCTGCTTCCCAGTGTGATGCAGAGGACATTGGCATCATGACAGAGGAAGAAGGACAACCACTCTCACTGCTAGCTAGCTAACTAACTCTTCTTTGCTGTTTTGATCATAGGGCAAGAGTTGACAGTTTTGGGTTCTAAATTACAAAACCTTACCACTTGGATGTTGAATATGTGAATTCACACAATAGACTCGTCTGGGCAAAAGGGGATTGAGACCTTGTTTGTCTGTGTCTTATATTTCTTAATGAGCTTGTGAAATAAAGATTAACTCACAGAGCATGCTGTCCTGTAAATATGATAGGACCAAAGAGACCATAACAGCCATTCTTATGGAAAATTTTTGGTTACTCAAATGTTCCAGAAATGTTTTTAGGATGATATGACACAAATATCCTCTACATGAAACAAACATGGAAGTGATATATTACTTACTTCAGGGTCCATTTTGAGATTGAGCCATTCATCTAGCTTCAGTTGTGATAAATTAGCAGATGTTGTATCCTCCATCTCACTGTTACTACTATCATCATTAGATACTCCATCACCTGAATTAAATATAAAAGGTGCATCAACTATATTACGTGCACTTACATACAAAAACCTGAACACTACTGTATTACCAGCAACAAACACATTTTCCTTCTAAGTTTTATTTTAAAATCTAAACATTTATTAACACACTTTTTACTTTTTGCAAATACACCTCAGTGGAAGTCTTTCCTTCAGTGAGAAGAATAACTAACCAGCCTGTCATGGGCCCAATTATGTAAACACCTGCACTGATGTGATCTAACTCACTCATGTACCTTCATCAATATCAACAAAGCCATTATTAAACTTTTGCCTTTGTTGTTTGTAAAACCACACATTGTTCTATGCTTTATTTCCACATATAAACAGCATATTTAAAGACCCATTAAGAAAAAGAGTAATTATATATGTATATGGCTATTTAGGATTTCATTTTTTTTAAAGTGCAATTCAATCAGTATTAATACTCTTTTAAGGGTGAGAGTTTAAGAGCAAGACAGGAAAGCCTCAAAAATAACTTGGACTCTTACTTTGATTCAAACTAATATTTCTACAGAACTGACAGGAGGTTAGATTATTTTTGCTTCTATTTCTACAGCAGTCCATTTAAATATGAAAAAAAGGAAATTTCAATATATTCTTTATTACTTCTAGTTAATAGTAGGGCTATTTGTAATTAAAAGTTATCAGCAGAAAATAGCCTTTAATATGCATGTGCCAGCTGGAAGCAATATGACTATTTGCCATATGATTGTATCCAAATTATTCAGTTTGAGTAATCTGGATCAAAGTATCAAATAAAGTACCTTTTAGAAAAAACATACATACTACACTTCTCAGTATTAGTATTGTCATTAGACATTTTGGTTGACTTTCTCATTTCTTTACAAAACAATTTGGAAAAGTAATTTCTGGCACTCCAGAACTGTGTAAGTGTAATTTACAGACATGAATTTACAAGGATTCACAAAACTGAGGCATTCATTACGGAGTCTATGAACTCTTCTTGAACAGGTCCAGGAACTATAGCTCTGCCATTTTAAGAGTCAGACAAAAGAGGTAGAAAATGCACTTGAAAAATAAGTCCTCCACATCATGTACTAATAAATGCCAATAGAAACATTCCAAATCCAAACGCTAGTATACCTTGAAAGGATGAAGATGCCTGCAAAGCATTACGTGGTAATCTAGATGGTCCACAGAAGAGTGACACAGTAACAGGTGTTACAACAGAACAGCACCTGATGTTTGCTATCCTGTGAACTCTTGTCATTTCGTCATATATAAGCCAGTCTGTAGGAAGTGCCTCAACAGCTGCAGTCTGGCCATTTGCTGGGGGAATCTGTGCAAGAACACATAAGACCAGGATATTTTAACCTCTATATGGAATTAAAATAAAATTTTTAACACAATTCATAGTTAGTATGTGTGGAAATATATACATAAATATTTACACACACACACAAATAAAAAAGCAAAGAAAATTCAACCAGACCCACAAAGTATCCTATCACCTTGAATCAAAATATTTTGCTTTAAATTGAATCTAAGAGAAAATATCAGTTTCAGGGCAGAACTTCTTTTTCTGCTGTTACAAGCAGGGATTGTTAAATCTTTAAAACAGTTTTTAGCATTTTGTCTTGTTCCATCTAGCAGGACAAATCAAAATACTGGAAAAATGAACCAACTTCAATTCCTCATTCTGTCACCTGCCAGAACAAGTATTTTCTAGGATGTTCAAAGTGGGTTTACCTTTTTATACTGAGGCTGATTAAGAACAGAGGTAGGATGAAATCGCACTTTCTTCTCTTTTGGTCCAGTCAAAACCAGGTTTTCTC